>NC_133335.1:179941132-180241132 GCF_042186555.1 Aquarana catesbeiana | reverse complement strand
AATTAGATTGAAGAAAATCAGTATAGAACATCTAGTCACATAATTCACATCTTAAAGGCTAAGTTAACCTGTTTTCCTCCCTAAATTTCAGCTTCCCAATTTACCATTATTATAAACCTCTGTTGCAGAAAAGAAAAAGCTTTCTTTCAGTTCTAGGACAGACATTACCTCAGCCTCCAGTCTCCTATAGAAAACCTCCATTACCCATCCAGAAAACTGTTAATGAACTAAGGAAGTAGTTCAGCAGCTGACCTCAATAACACACACCCTGCACTGCCCTTCCCCTCCAGGAGATTGCTCCTGTCCACCTCTGTAGTTCCAGGCAATCGTCGTCAGTAAGCACAGTTCTCCCTCTACACACAGCCATCAATTATTTTGTACCTTCTTCTTGTATAGATTGTTCATTTGGCAGAGTGTGCAGGAGCTGAGAGACAATACCCTATGTGGAGCAGAGCTGTAGTACTGAAAACACTTTACAATCTGATTGTGCAATCTTCTTTAGATCTACCATCAACTATGTAATGCAAGGGCCTGTCTGACTGGATACAGAGTGAATGGATAGATGTGGTCTCCTATTATATAGTTTTGGTAAAACAAGGAGATTGTCAAGAGATTGTACAATCGGATTGTATAGTGTTTGGCCAGTTGGCCACCTTTATACACCTAAAATGAACTAGTTGCGCTTTCAGTGCTATTAAAGTGTTACTAAACCCAGGACCCTGTATCCACTATATCTGGTCTCCCACAGTACACCGAACAGAGAAAAGCAATTATTTTAGTAAATATAAACTGCTAAATACCTTTTCTCTGCAGCCGTATATTGCAGTCTTGTGACTATCAGTGTCTGATTAAAGCTGGTAGGAGGAGTTTTCATTCTGTACTGACTGTCCTATGAAGCTGCATGACTCCTGACCCTCTATCTGGACAGTGCTGATTGGCCAGTGCTGATCACATGCACCCTCCCAAGAAAAAAAAACTCTAACAATACGGGTGTGCTGGCTCGCCTCATCTGCTGCTGCCTTCCCCCTCATATACCTGCAAAGCTGCTATGTGTCTGTGTAAACATCCCCCTCCTCACTCCTACTTCTCTCCGCCCTCCCTTATGGCATCAGGGATATGATCCAATCACAGGGGGCAAGAGAAAGAGCCAATGGGAGCATTAGCAAGGATATACAAGTGCTTTGGATTACAAGCATTCTTCTGGAACGGATTATGCTTGTAATCCAAGGTACTACTGTATATAATGCACAAACTGCACTATATACTCTGAACTGTATTGTATATATTATACGGACTGCACTATATACTCTGAACTGTATTATATATACTACACTAACTGCACTTTATATTCTATGAACTGTATTATATACTACACTGACTGACTTCACACTACACTAGCTACCTGTCTAATCTCCATTCATTCACTATATACAGCCGCCGTGTAAGCAGCAGTCTTATATAGTGTGAGGCATGGACTTAGCCCCTCAGCCATAATTGGCCAAAGGCACTTTACCTTTGACAAATCATGGCTCTCACAACACATGGCTCTGTGATTAGCCAAAGCATGCAGGTCAAGTGCATGCTTTGGCCAATCAGCAACCATCAATGCACTGCAATCTCGCAGTGCATTGACGGGATGCCCGGTCACATTATCATTTCCGGCCACTTCCGGGTCTAGCTTTCCAGGCGGTGGAATGCACGCCGACCCACAACAAGCACAAGCAAGTGAGCCGGCTGCTTCACAACTCACCTGATAGTGCTAAGCCTGTACCTTCAGTGCAGAGGAAAGGCACTTTTAAAATAAGCGGCCATTTGGCCTGTTTTTATATTTTTCTTTTAAATAAACGGAATTACGCTATGGTATTGCCTTTTTCCATTCTTCTCTGAACATCATTGTGGCGGAGCTTCTTCCGGCTTATCCATTTGGTACCATTACAGATCATAGATCATTATCATACAAAGCCCCACCTGACCTATCGTTTTAATTAACCTCCCTGGCGGTATGATTATTTCGGATTTTAGGTGCTGAAAGCGGTACAATTATTTTGCATGGAAATTTGGCATTTTATATTGTAGGCCTGTAATTCTTAACAATAACACACTTAAATCTGTCCAAACAAGAGTCTAGTAGATATCCCGGGTATGATAAAGTTTGAAACATCCCGGCCAAATGTGAAATCATTTCATACAGTACTGTAATCTGTAAGATTACAGTACTGTGTTATTTTTTCTTACAATTTTTTGAATTTGCTGCCAGGCTCCGCCCCCGTGCGTCGCGACGCTCGCAGGGAACGGAGCCTGGCAAGGAGAGGCTTTGGAGGAGGACAGAACCCGCAGACTATGAACTGTATTATATACTACACTGACTGACTTCACACTACACTAGCTACCTGCCTAATCTCCATTCATTCACTATATACAGTGTACTATCGCTGTTTTCTAGCTGGTCTAAAGCCACTTTTGACGTAAAGGGACACTTTTTGGTTGCTATGGACAATCTCCAGTTTCCAGGCAGAAAGAACAGTATGTATAATATAAAACTGCATGCAGGGCATTGGACAAAGCACTGGGGACAAAAGGGATGTGAAATCATTTCATACAGTACTGTATGTGTTATTTTTTCTTACAATTTTTTGAATTTGCCGCCAGGCTCCGCCCCCGTGCGTCGCGACGCTCGCAGGGAACGGAGCCTGGCAAGGAGAGGCTTTGGAGGAGGACAGAGCCCACAGACAGCGCGGGGGACATCGCAGGATCCCGGGGACAAGGTAAGTAAAGCCACACCAGGATCCTGAGATGTAATCCCGAGTGTGGCTCGGGGTTACCGCTAATGGTCCTGAATTTTAACCCCGAGCCACACTCGGGAAAACCACCGGGAGGTTAAAGAGGTCATGGTGGTCTGGTGAGTAGGATACTTACCTTCATTCACTGGGTGTCGCTGCATTCAAAATCGCTTTTGGCAGTGGTGATGGTGTAACAGATCAGAAAACTTCACACATTTTTTTGGACTTTTTTTTATATATTTGCTGGATGTTTATTGGTACACATTGCACTTTGTTTTTTGTTTTCATTATTCATTTATGATTATGAAATGATGCAATTTGTACATTTGTAATTAATTGTTCACACTGCTTACGTATGATCATGAAATATTGAGCACTAGCACTTTATTGGCACACTTCTTTGGGGATGGACCCCAGGTCCCGATGACCTCCTCCATCATGGTCATTGCAGCAGGGAACATTCTCTTACTGCTCACAAGCGTGGCTCTCCGACTCTCTCCCTTTTTGGGCTCTATGCTCCAGACCACTAACCCTCTTTTATAACACACGATCAAAGAAAAACCTGCCATACTAAAGAACTGGAAAAACAAACCCTCACCCTGCCATCTGAGGCAGCACCTAACCAGCTTGGTTACAACCGGGTTGATGATCAATTAGCACTGTGAAAGAGATGGTGCTTCACATAAAGAAGGGCCCCGCTGAAAGCCATTCAACGCTAAGTACTAGAAGCCAGGTACTTTCACCATCTCCAGGGGTAACCCACACTAGGAACTCGTGCACCGACTCGTTACTGGGGTTGTATGCACAAGGTGTACACCAGAACCCTTTCTGACTTTTCTGAACTGATTGAGGTTATTTAGTGACTCTAGTAGCCCAGTTGAGATTCAAGGTAAGAGTGCTGTAGTTTAAGTGCAAGTTACCAAATTGTTGCCCATTTGTCTATTATAGTGCTCCTTTGTCTATGCATTTATCTGTTTGTCCATATACACCGCATTGCAAGCAAAGGTCTTTTGACTAGGAACGCCCATTTCTGTAGAATTTTGTCTATATTCCCCTTGCACACATTCCTGGGAACAAGGCTTATCGGTAGTGGTTGCTGCAGTGACTACCAGCTGGATACTGGAATCACAGGTATATGCACATATTCGCCAGCACACCAAGGATCCTCAAATGTTGCCCAAAGTTTTTTTTATTGCAGAGTGATCACATCACAAGAGAAAGTGTAACGTTTTGGAGCCTCACAGGACCCCTTCATCACATGCCGACAAAGAGGTCCTGAGAGGCTCCGAAATGTTGCACGTGATGTGATCAATCTGCAATAAAAAACTTTGGATGACATTTGAGGATCCTTGATATGCTGGCGAGTATGTGCATTCACTTCTCTAGAATGACATCTACCCATCAAGGCATTTTCATATTTTCATAACTCTTTCCAAGAGTCAGCCTACTGCTTGCATCATGGCTGGGGACTCTTGAAAGGAGTACTGTGGCAGAGCGCTCTGCTGTATTTTCAGGAAACTAGGTACAACACCCTGGTGGCCCCCCCTACCAGCTTTGAGTACCAGTGATGACATTACTGTAACTAACATAGGGTATGTAATAATAATAGAAAGGTTTTCAAAAATTTAGAGGATGGGGCAGTGAGTAAAAGGGTTGTGGCTACGGGCGAGATAAAAAAAAAAAAAGGCACTTTTTACTTAGCTGCATACTGACACGCGTGATGTTGTAAGCATTCAAACTAACACAACCACAAACCAATTGAAGTTTAAGTTAAGTTCATTTCTTGTAAAGCAAGTAGTTGTGATGATGCAAGTGCTCATTATGTATATTCATAAACCACACACTGATCCCTTCAACAAAATCTTGAACATTTTCTGTTTTAATTACCACTGAGCAAACAAATCCTATTATATCCTGAACACAGGAGATTTCTGAGCACAGCAGGAGCTGCGATTCTCCCTAGATGCTGTTTTTCTTGCCCTAGGAGTGAGAGAACTAGTTAATTAGATTACAATGCAGGTGGAATAGTGGTAACTGCAACATCAAAGCAGAACTACTAGAAAAAGAAAGTTTTTAACATACACACACAAGTACCACCATAAAAAAAAATGAAAAATTCAATTAAATTGTCAGCTTAACCGCTTCAGCCCCGGAAGATTCCTGACTAGAGCACTTTTTGCGATTCGGCACTGCGTCGTTTTAACTGACAATTGCGCGGTCGGGCGATGTTGCACCCAAACAAAATTGACGTCCTTTTTTTTCCCCACAAATAGAGCTTTTTTTTGGTGGTATTTGATCACCTCTGCGGTTTTTATTTTTTGAGCTATAAACAAACAAAAAACGAGCGTCAATTTTGAAAAAAAAAAATACATTCTTTTTTACTTTTTGCTATAATAAATATCCCCCAAAAATATATATAAAAAAAAATTTTTTCCTCAGTTTAGGCTGATATGTATTCTTCTACATATTTTTGGTAAAAAAAAAAAAAAAATCACAATAAGCGTATATTGATTGATTTGCGCAAAAGTTATAGCATCTACAAAATAGGGGATAGTTTTATGGCATTTTTATTATTAATTTTTTTTTTACTAGTAATGGCGGCGATCTGCGATTTTTATCGGGACTGCGACATTATGGCGGACATGTCAGACCATTTTGATGCATTTTTGGGACCATTGGCATTAAAACAGCGATCAATGCTATAAAAATGCATTGATTACTGTAAAAATGTCACTGGCAGTGAAGGGGTTAACACTAGGGCCGGTCAAGGGGTTAATGCCTTCCCTAGTGTGAAGGGGGGAGGGGACTGTGCAGGGGAGATGACAGATCGCTGTTCATACTCTGTATGTCGGAGAACTGGAAACTGTGTTTATACACACAGATCCCTGTACTCCGTGTGTCAGCGGCGATCGCGGGAGCCCGGCGGTTATCGTGACCGCTGGGCACTCGCATCGGCTCGGTGGGGCGAGCGGCCACAGGGCGAAGCGACGTTACATTCGCCCAGCCGTGCCATTCTGCCACAGTACAACTGCAGCGGCTGGTCGGAAAGCGGTTAAAGTCTCTGTAAAAGCACTAAAATGAAAAATGTAATATAGTGTGTACTTGCCCTAACCCAAAGCACTAAGTGTGATATCTGTCTGCTGTCTCCTTCCTCTGTTATCTAAATGAATCATTTCTAACAGTCTATGCCGATGCCAAGCAATCCCAAGGGATGGTGATGCCTCCCTCCCAGTACACAGGTGGTCACTGACAGTCTCAGTTGTGCATGTTTCCCTACGGGACTATGCATGTGTGTGTAGGGGGTCAATTCCCTCCACTCGGGTCTCAGATTACACTCAGCTCCCTGCTGTGCTGTGTGTGACATTAGATCCCTGCCCCCTGCCTTCTGAAGCTGAGAAATCATGTGAGAGAGGGCTGCAGATAAATGGGTACAACATTTGAAGGAGGATTTGTTTCATCTCTGTGTATCACCTGAGGCTAGTCACTTCATTTGGTATATGCAAGTGTTTATAACCAATTTTAAAAACCCTGCATCCTGATAAAAAGTATTAAACTAAGATTGAACAAATATTTCCAGATTATGGACAGGGTAGGCATGCCCTCCTAAACTACCACCTACATGTGATACGAATGGCTGCCTGAGTCGCCCATCACCAAGGACAGGAGGGAGGCATGGCAAAATTTATGCAAATACAGACTTTAGGAAGTCAACATTAGCATAGAAGCAGAGAGAAGCAGCATAACATGCCAATCAGTTGTGCCGCAATGCTAGAAGTGTGCTGATAGGAAGAGAAAGCAGACTGACAGATTAGCTAATGCTGCTTCTATAAGGCTGGGTTCACATATATGCAAATTCAATGGAGGTTTCCCCGCATCCAATTTGCATGACAGGAGAGTATGACCAGCTCTCAATGGAGCCGGTTCACACATCCCCAGTGCACCCGCGGTCCGCATTTGGAAAGGGTCCTGTGGGTCTTTGGTTCTGATTCAGGTGCAAATTCAGGCAAAAATTCGGACCTAATTTGCACTTGAATTGGTGAACAGGGATACACTGGACCCCTACTGTGACTTGGGGCGGCAGCATGTGTGAACCCAGCCTTGTGCCCTGTACACACGATCGGACATTCCAACAACAAAATCCATGGGATTTTTTCAGACGGATGTTGGCTCAAACTTGTCTTGCATACACACGGTCACACAAAGTTGGTCGGAAATTCCGAACGTCAAGAACGCAGTGGCGTACAACACGTACGACGAGCCGAGAAAATTAAGTTCAATAGCCAGTGCGGCTCTTTTGCTTGATTCTGAGCATGCGTGGCACTTTGTGCGACAGAATTGTCTACACACGCTCAGAATTTACGCGAACGGATTTTGCTGTCGGAAAATTTTAGATCCAGCTCTCAAACTTTGTGTGTCGGAAATTCCGATGGAAAAAGTCCGATGGAGCCCACACACGGTCGGAATTAACGACAACCAGCACCGATCGCACATTTTCCGTCGGAAAGTCCGATCGTGTGTACAGGGCATGAGACCTATACATTTTCTGAACTACAGTAGAGAAAAATCAAATCTCCTGCTGTGTCAGACAGGAAATAGCTGTGTGGCAGAGCTGTGTAAATCTCAGAAATAGATGGGCGGAAATACAATTTTTTTAGCAGCTAAAACAGCTCCCTTATAAGTATTTAATTTGTGTCCTTAGCAGTTAGGAGTTCAGCTTTAAAATGAAACAAAGAACAGTGGATGGTGACACGGACTTGGTGGAAGGAGACAACCAACCCACATCCCTGTGTACATGTACAAATAGAAAATTTTTTCCTCTTAATTGAGATTTTAAAAGGTGGAGGTCTCCAAAGAATATAAGAAAAAATATATAAAATATCAAAATTTTATTATATCAAACGATTAAAAACATAGCACATACTAAATAAGGATCACAAATAATGAAAAGTATTATGGATGCCAGAATGTACAAATGGTAATAGTACAATGAAAATATACAAAATATACAAAACAGGTTGACGGAACTAAACTTAACCATAGAGGCTGTTTAAGCAAGGAGCTAATTGACAGTGCAGGCCCAACGCGTTTCGAGGTATTTTATAATGATTGCGATCTCTTCTTCAGGGACTGGGGGTAAGGTGTATATCCGTCATAATGTTATAGGATCATCATCACATGGCATCCATGTGAGGGAGAGATGAGAGGGGGAGAGGGGGAGAGATAAAATGGTTGGCCACCGGGGTCCAGAACCGAATGACGGCGCCATCGCCACGAAACCGATATCGTCAGCAAGTCGGAACCGGACACAAAGGGCGTCGCGTCTATCAGCTATCGCTGTGTGGAGACTAGAGTTATCTCTACTCTGGCTCCAAAAAATAGATAACCATCAGCTGATAACACCCCGGGTGATTGGAGTTATAGAGATGTTGGACTAAGGGTGTTCGGTTTTTTGGCGGTGGCGCCGTCATTCGGTTCTGGACCCCGGTGGCCAACCATTTTATCTCTCCCCCTCTCCTGAATCGGATGCCATGTGATGATGATCCTATAACATTATGACGGATATACACCTTACCCCCAGCCCCTGAAGAAGAGGTCGCAATCATTATAAAATACCTCGAAACGCGTTGGGCCTGCACTGTCAATTAGCTCCTTGCTTAAACAGCCTCTATGGTTAAGTGTAGTTCCGTCAACCTGTTTTGTATATTTTGCATATTTTCGTTGTACTATTACCATTTGTACATTCTGGCATCCATAATACTTTTCATTATTTGTGATCCCTATTTAGTATGTGCTATGTTTTTAATCGTTTGATATAATAAAATTTTGATATTTTATATATTTTTTGTTATATTCTTTGGAGACCTCCACCTTTTAAAATCCCAATTAAGAGGAAAAAATGTTCTATTTGTAAAATGAAACAAAAGGCATAGATACTTCCCTTTCTGATTGTTCCTCGCTAACGCAAGCATCTTCTCCTGTGTGCCGGTTTCCGGGCCTCTCCATTGGCAGGTGCGGGATGACGTCACTCCTGCACATGCACAGGAGCTAGTTATCCTGGAACACAGGATTGGGCCAGCTGCTGTAAGCGGAGCTGCACATTCACAGCTCAGCTTACATTCCTGGAATCGCTGTGAGCTGGCAGCTAGGTGTTTATTGCAGAAGAGATTGGGGGTTATTTACGAAAGGCAAATCCACTTTGCACTGCAAGTGCACTTGGAAGTGCAGTCGCTCTAAATCTAAGGGGTAGATCTGAAATGAGGGGAAGCTCTGCTGATTTTATCATCCAATCATGTGCAAGCTAAAATGCTGTTTTTTATTTTCCTTGCATGCCCCCCTCGGATCTACAGCGACTTTACTTTCAAGTGCACTTGCAGTGCAAAGTGGATTTTCCTTTAGTAAATAACCCCCATTGCGTGTCTCTTCTGCAATAAAAAGCTGCCTGCTCACAGTGAGTTACAGGGGACTTTAGTTCCGCTTTTATGTATTCTTGATGGTTTAAAAAAAATAAAAACCCCAAAACCTCTGCTTAGCGTAGCTATTCACCTGGTTTATAGGTTCCTTTCAGTTCCAGCAATCTAATGATAACAGCGAGTGGTACTCACACCTTGATTAAGCAATCAGTGCTACTGTCACAATAAAATAGAAAGTGTTCCCTGTTTTCTATATAATGCATCTCTGAGTGGAGAGGGGGAGTGAAGGTCTCTCTGAAAGCTGGAGAGTTGAATATATTTACATACTTATGCTGTAGAGTTGTATTATAGATTTTAGCAGAATCACTGTAAAGTTGTGCCCTTCCTCAGCCCACCATTGAAATAACTGCACTTATCTTTGAAGTCCCAGGCCTTACACAAGATAATTTAGCAGACAAAATGATTAATATGCTTAGAGATCCTGTATAACCAGTATGTCTGCAGATACTACATAAATAATATTCAAGGGAACGATCACAGGGGTGACAAACATGCACCAGCTTAAAACATGGAAAAATAAGCTTGGTAAGAATTCCACATGGCAGTGTTGGCATGGCTGCCAACATTGCATATAATCAGTAATGACATACAATAAGTGCATACAATTTAAAGTAATTAGTGACGTCATGGTTACAAGTAGTAGTGATGTCCAATAATAGTGTACAGCGGTAGCAGCGATGCCTTGTAATAGGTACAGCAGTAGCAGCAAAACTAAAAGAGAAGTTTTTTTTTTTTAAAGAATCATACTTACATAGGCTGCATCTGTCCCCCGCCGGCTCTAAGGGTGGGAACCAAGCGATCAAACACCGCTGATCGATCGGTTCTCAGTGCTCTGTGAGCAGAGAGCTGGTGACTGTCATTCACTGCTATCTCCTCTGCCTCCCAACCCCAGCTCCCTGGAGCATTGGGCTGTGGATGGGGTGGGAGCGGCTGGCTCAGGCTCTCAGAGGCTCGCAGAAAATCTGAGCTCGGTGCCGGTCCAGGCATCTGGGTGGATCGATCTCTGTGATGTCAGCCGACAGCGGGGCCTCAGACCGCTGTCTGCTAAAAACGGGTCACAGGAGTGCAGAACGAACTGCACTTCTGTGATCCACAGGAGAAATACAGTCAAATGAGCTTTGGCTGTAGTTCTTTAAGTAATGGCTACAGCATTAGCAAAGATGCCCACTTGCCTAGTTATGGTTCCAGTAATAGTGGTGCCCACTTAGAGGGCATACCATTAATGCCCAGCAGTAGCAGTCGTTCCTAGTTTTAGTGGGTATGTGAGTAGCAATATTTCCTAGTTATGGGTACATCACTGTCAGTAATTCCCACTGTACACTGATAGCATTAATGCCCAATGAGTCTCACAACAATAACATTAGTTCTGTTAATGGCTATAGCTGTAGTAGCGATGTCTAGATAAGTGGCACAGTAGTATAAGTGAATCCCATTTAGTGGCTCCAGCAGTAGTAGTAATGCCCATTTGCCCAGTTATGTGTCTTGTAGTAGTAGTAGTGATGCCCAGTTAACAGTGATGCTACACCAATAGCATTAATGCAAACCTAATAGGTACAGCAGTAAGAGTAATGTCCTGTCAATGGGTATAGCTGTAGTAGTGATGCCTAGCTATGTGGCACAGCAGTAATAGCAATTCCCACTTAGTGACTACAGTAGTAGTATTGGTGCCCACGTGCCCAGTTGTGGTTCGAGTAGTAGTGATTCCCAGTTAGAAGGCACAAAAAAAGTAAAGCTGTCTAGTCGGTAGGTAATAGATACCTATCAGTATCATTTACTGGGTACACGATAGTATTATGGCCCAATCAATGGGTACAACACTAACAGTAATGTCCTGGTAATGGTTATTAATGTAAATCTCCAGTTATCGGGTACATTCAGTAAGGGTTAGAGATCCCCAGTTATTGGGTACATCAAAAGCATTAATGCCAACTAATGGGTACACCAGCCACAGTAATGCCCTGTTAATGGTTATAACTGTAGATATCCAGTTATTGTGTACATAAGTGGTAATGATCCACAGTTATTGGGTGCATCCATAGCATAATGCCTGATGATTGGGTACATCAGTAACAGTAATGTCTTGTTAATTGACATAGCTGTAGTAGTGATGCCCAGATAGTGTTAATTTTAATATCAAATTTCGATTTAGTTTTAGTCATAGTCTTTTGACTAAAATGCCATATTTTACTCATCTGAATCATTTTAGATGTAGTCGTATTTTAGCCAACTAAAATAGTGTTTATTTCGTCATCGAAAATATTTTAGTCAACAAAATGAACACTACCAGATAGGTGGAACAAAAATAGTAATGATTCCCACATGGTGCCCCGAGCAGTAGGATGGATGCCCACTTGCCCAGTTATGGTTCCAGCAGTAGTAGTGATTACCAGTTAGAGGGCACACAAAAATCAAGGATTCCTAGTTAGTAGGTACAGGAGTAGCAGCAATTCCCAATTTTTGTATACTCCAATAGCATCAATGCCCAATAGATAGGTACACCAGTAAGAGTAATGTCCTGTTAAAGGTAGATCTCCAGTTATTGGGTACATAAGTGATCCCCAGTTATTGGGTAAACCAATAGCAGTAATGGTCAGTGAGTGGGTACACCAGGAGTTCTAATGTCCTGTTATTGGGTATAGCTGTAGCAGTGATGCCCATTTAGTGGATACATCAGTACAAGCGATGCCCGGTAATACATACAGGAATAGCAGTGCTGATCAGTACAGCACAAAAGGCCACTTTTGTGTTTCCACTTCGAGTGAAGCAATGCTGACATTTTATTAATACTTCAGCAAACTCAATAATGCTGATCAAATCAAGCACAGGATTTATGTTGGCTACAGTTATGTTACAACATTAGGGGCAAACCACCTGATCCTATCCTATGGACTTTCGTTGACTTGTGGGGAGGCAAGGTGCAGGTCTGAAGCCAAGGGTTAAACTATTGACTGTGCACCCAGGAGGAGTACAGAATACTACCAGACAAATATTTTTATTTGCAGGTACCTTCTAATGCTTCCTCTTTATCTGTAACACTAGATATTAAAGCAGGGAAGAACCAGCAATTTAATGGTAAAATCTGCTATGCAGCCCATAGGAGCCTATGAAACCTACCAATCCTACAATGCTTGTCCAGGTGACCGCCACATATCCATTGTATATATTGCAAAATTTATCAGCTTGGTGCATCCTTTTCCACAGGCAAAAATAAAGTAATCGATGCTAACATGAGCAGGAAATAAAAGAAAAAGAAAAAAAGGATCAATCTGTAATAGAGGTGAACATTCAGAAAGAGAGCGGAATACCTGATTTTCTCCACTGCACTACTCTGGACTATAGCCAGGGAGAGGATATTACAGTGCCATCTTGACGGACATGGGATTATTAAAAAAAAAAAAAAAAAATATCAGAAAATGAAATATGTATATTGTCTTCTGTGTTTATTTCACAAAACATTAATTAAAACCATACATTAGTATTTGAAAAAAGCATTTGTCTGTTTATGTGTAATTTGTATTCACAGTGCAAAATTCAAGAAACACATATCAGTCAATACACAATCAATTACAACAGTTATATTAAAATGTCAGTGGCAGCTACAATATGAGGGATATGGTAATAATATAGCTGCAAAGCTATCACCCTTCATTAATAATTGGCAGTCACTTGCTTCTATTAGTAAATACAACTGCCCAGAACACATGGGCAATAAAGAGGGCGCCTCGTTCCTCATGGTTGATGAGCGATCTCTAGACACAAAAGGGGGAATTACAGCAGATCTATTAATAAAATTCACACATCACATGAATCAATAGCTCACTTGTCAACATTACCGAATCACATTATTGACTAAAAAGTGTTCCTTTCTTGCCATGAATAAATCTGCTGTTTTTTTGTTCAGCCTAAAATCTAAGGTAAAGCCGGCAACACACATCAAGATTTCTCTTGTTCAGCCTGCAGCATGAAAAGAGAGAAATCATTTGGTTCCCCCCATCCATGCTGAACAGTATGGATGGAGAAATCTTCCCCTCCAGCTATTGTATTCTGACAGCAAGTTACATAGGGGTTTATTTACTATCCATATCCACTTTGCACTGCAAGTTCGCTGCAAGTGCACTTGGAAGTGCAGTCGCTGTAGATCCGAGGGGGACATGCAAGGAAAATAAAAAACAGCATTTTTGCTTGTACATGACTGGAGGATAAAATCAGCAGAGCTTCCCCTCATTTCAGATCTTCCCCTCAGATCTACAGCGACTGCACTTCCAAGTGTACTTGCAGTGCACTTGTAGTACAGAGTGGATTTGCCTTTAGTAAATCAACCCAATAGTTACATAGTTAGTCATGCTGAAAAAAGTCCAACAAACTTAAAAAAAATAAAAATAAAAAAAATAATACAATCCCATATCCAAAATCCTATACCCACAGTTGATCCAGCAATTGCCCAAGGCTGTCTGAATACTGAGCCATCAATGCAGCTGATTGGCTACAGGTAGCCTCCCTGACGGTTTTCCCGAGTGTGGCTTGGGGTTAAATTTCAGCACCATTAGCGGTAACCCCGAGCCACACTCGGGATTGCATTGCAGGATCCTGGTGCGCTGTACTTACCTTGTCCCCAGGATCCTGCGATGTCCCCCCGCTGTGTCTGCGGGCTCCGTCTCCTCCGAAGCCTCTCTGTGCCAGGCTCCATTCCCTGTGAGCGTTGTGACGCACGGGGGCGGAGCCTGGCGGTAAATTTAAAAAAAAAGTAAAAATCATAACACATACAGTACAGTAATCTTACAGTACTGTATGAAATTATTTCACATCCCCTTTGTCCCCAGTGCTTTGTCTGTTCTTTCTGCCTGGAAACTTGAGATTGTCCATAGCAACCAAAAAGTGTCCCCGTTACGTCAAAAGTGGTTACGTCAGCTAGAAAACAGCGATAGTAAATTAGAAAACTTGCAGAATTGAGCATGGGGAAATTTATTTTATTATTATTATATATATATTTTAAATTATTTATATTTATTTATTATATTATAATTTATGTTTTTGTGTTTCAAACCTCATCATACCCGGGATATCTACTAGACTAGTATAGGGGAACAGATTTAGGTGTGTTATTGTTAAGAATTACAGGCCTACAATATAAAACGCCAAATTTCCATGCAAAATAATGGTACCGCTTTCAGCACCTAAAATCCGAAAGAATCATACCGCCAGGGAGGTTAAGCCCCGTACACACTTAGATTTTCTGCAGATTTTTGCCTTCTGATTTACCAAAACCATGTAGTGCAAGGGCCTGCCTGATTGCATACAAATTTAAACTCGTAAGGTTTGACCTCATATTATATGGTTTTGGTAAATCTGAAGACAAAAATCTGCAGAAAATCTAATAGTGTGTATGGGGCTTTAGGCTCCTTTCACATGAAGGGACCCACCGACTCATATCACCCCTATGAATCAGTGGGTTTAAACAACTTGTGTCTGTTTACATCCGCCTACCTCCAGTCTGAGCTGGTCCGCTATTATAAAAAAAAAAAAAAAAAAAAAAATGTTATCTGTCCCCTTTCATCTAGGGGGATCGGATCGGAAGGAAATCGAGTGTAAATGTACAGTAGAGTCCGTTTACCACCAGCCGCAGATAGAGCAGAGTGGACTTTGCCCGTGTTCGCACTGTATAAAGTGGGCAGACATGGACTTGTCATACGCCCGCTCTGCTCTGATTAGCATGGGATCAGCGGACAGATAACATGGTTTCTAGCTACTTATGAGTTTTGCAGGTGTTTAATGTAATTAGACAATTCAGAGTTGAATTATTCAATAAGAAACAAGCCATGTCTGGTAAATAAAGCAAGTAAGAATTTGAAAGCTGGTCATAGACGTGTGGGTGGGGCCAGAACAAAGTACCTGCTTCTGCTGGAGGGTCTACTGCACAATGTAAGATTACAGGAAGATGGCTACTACTGGAGGGGTGTGTTGAATAACCAGGCTGCTCTAGCTCACAGAAGGGGATCCTTGGAAGGTTCTATGGCACCAGAGTCCACTGCACTGCCCCTACTAGCCAGGAACCTTTCCCTGCACAAAGCACTATCCGTAACCAGCGGGTTCCTTTCCTATATCTCCCAACTTTCTGAGATGGTAATGAGGGACACCTATTAGCAAATGTATGTAGGCATAAGACACACCCTGCCATGCTCCCTTAAACCCACGAGCCGTCGACGAAATTGCCGCCTATTGACGGCAAGGGCGCTGTCTGAATTGGTGTGACGTCGACTTTGCGGTGCTGCACCGACTTTGGGGACGATTTGAATAGACATCTGTGCATGAACCCGCGCAGATGTCTGTCAAATCGCCACCGAAATCGGACTGAAATGCCGGTTTGAAATTGTGCGAGTTTAGCTGAACTCACAGGATTTCAAACTGGCCCTCATTGTGAACGTGGGCCAAAGGAGAATTGTAAAAACAAATTATTGGTTAAACCCTCAAAAGTGTTTTTTTTTTTTACCACTACTATTACTTTATATTGGCTTTTGACACTTACAAATGCAGCAATTTAGAAATTGGATGAAAGGTTTAGCACTGGGAAACACTTTTTGATAGATAAGTAGTGCATTTTATATACAACTATATAGATCAGACCAAAATGAGGGACAAATGAGGAGGAAAGAGGGACAGAGGGACTTTGTCCTGAATGAGGGACTGTCCCACTAAATCAGGGACAGATAGGAGCTAAGCTTTCTCTAGCCTGCCAATCGCTCAAAGTGCGCTTAAATGATGCGAGATCCCTTATTTAAAGGCTGTCCCATTAAGATGGATGCCTGAAATCTCACGGGAATTGGATATTAAATCAGATACCTTACTTCCCAGAGAGGGTTAACAAAGTCCATAAGGAGAGAATTTCCCTTTACAGATTCCCCTGTAGCATCAGCACAGTGGCACCTACAGAAGTGTAAAAAAAACGTACCTGCACCTTATTACAGATGGACTGGAATTTGGCTGGTTCAACGGGGGCTGGCCAAATTTAGATCATTGTGTGTCCATCCCTGTTCAACAGAAGTCGGTTGTTAGATTGACTTCTGCCAAATGGACAAATTGGAAAACTTGTGGTCAATATGCAGTTGCAGTAAGTTGGCTGCAGCAGCTGATCAGTGTATCCCACTGTCAGAATACAATGTCCCGGTGGGAAGGGGGGTGGAGGGATCCTCCATGTAGATGGAGGAATTTGTCCATCTATGGCCAGCTTAAGACAAAGTGATCTTGTTCATATGCATATCAACACACATTAAAAAGACTGTAGATGTTAAAGCTGGAGCAGACAGAAACGGGAGAAGCTGTGCATGGCAACCAATCAGCTTCTATTTTCAGCTCGTTTAATTAAGCTTTTAAAATGAAAGGCAGGAGGTGATTGGCTGCCATGCACAGCTGCTCCAGTTTGGTTAAATTCCCCTTTTAGTCTGCTAAAGCGCTTGCATGCTTAACAAGTGGTTGGCAATGGCAGCCACATTATTTCTGTAAAAGTAGATGTAATCTGATAACAAAGCATTATATATAATAAACAGTCACCATTTTTTTCATAAAATAGTGTTTTCCATTCTTTTTTGCATCTCAGTGCCGCTAAGCAACTGTCTCAGATGAACCTAAACTCCAGGCCAATAGTGTATAAAATGACCAACTAATGTGGTTATGGATTCATTACCACCCTTTGCAAAAATTTGCTAAGACCTAGAAGTTTTTGCATAAAAGAGACATGCAAAGATGGTTGATCACATTATTGCTGGTCCTTTGTTGTCCAATCATCTTGGCCAAGTCTTGCTGCTGGTGTGGAGCTCAAGAACCCATATGTCAACCAGGGATGCTTGGATCATGCAACTGGCTACAAATCCTTAGCATGTTTGATATATCCCAAATTTGATAGCCCCCATATATGTATTTTATTTCATCTTCCTATTAAGTTGCTTGCCTTGAGTTATGTTTTAATATGATAAATGGGATATCATAGTGGAAGAGATTAAACCTGCATTAGGTATAAATGCACATATAGGAGGGGTTATTTATAGCTTGGCTGTCCAATTATCTAAAGCTCTTACCCATATACTTAGGATAATTAGTTGATGGGCTGGAAACTATTGAAAATTACAGGATACAGTACGGCTTATAGAATTACCCAAGGAGATGCAGAAGGATCTTTGTAGAACATCCTTAGGACCACCAGTTAAAAAGCTCAATGTAAAAGATGAATAATAGGTTAATGCATGGAATATATGAACGTGAAAATGAAAAGTACCATTAATGGACAACTTCAGGCAAATACCTAACATAAAAGCACTCTGGTTATGTATTACTTAAAATGTTATAAACTAATTTTTCAGTCCAGTAAGTTTAAATACCTGAAATCTATACTGAATTACTACTCATGGCTTGCAGCACAATGGCTTGCTCTGTAAGGTTAGATAAAGGAGGCTCAAGGGAGGATTCACCATTGTAGGCACATACAGTGCCTTGAAAAAAGTAGTCATACCCCTTGAAATGTTTCACATTTTGTCATGTTACAACCAAACCTGTAAATGTATTTTTTTGGAATTTTATGTGATAGACCAACACAATGTGGTCCATAATTATGAAGTGGAAGGAAAACGATAAATGGTTTTCAAAATTTTACAAAAAAAATCTGAAAAGTTTGGCATGCTTTTCTATTCAGTCCCCCCCGAGTCAATACAGCTGCAAGTCTTTTTGGGGATGTCTCTACCAGCTTTGCACATCTAGAGAGTGAAAATTTTGCCCATTCTTTGCAAAATAGCTCAAGCTCTGTCAGATTGTAAACAGCAATTTTCAAGTCTTGCCACTGATTCTTAATTGGATTTAGGTCTGGACTTTGACTGGGCTATTCTAACACATGAATATGCTTTGATCTAAACCATCCTATTGTAGCTCTGGCTATATGTTTAGGGTCCTTGTCCTGCTGGAAGGTTAACCACCACTTCAGTCTCAAGTCTTTTGTAGACTCTAATGCCCTGTACACACGATCGGACGTTGATCGGACATTGCGACAACAAAATCCTAGGATTTTTTCCGACGGATGTTGGCTCAAACTTGTCTTGCATACACATGGTGACACAAAGTTGTTGCATACACATGGTGACACAAAGATCGTTCTGAACGCGGTGACGTAAAACACGTACGTCGGGACTATAAATGGGGCAGTAGCCAGTGGCTTTTGTCTCTTAATTTATTCTGAGCATGCATGGCACTTTGTGCGTCGGATATGTGCACACACGATCGGAATTTAACCGATCGGATTTTGTTGTCGGAAAATTTTATAGCCTACTCTCAAACTTTGTGTGTCGGAAATTCCGACGGAAAAAGTCAGATGGAGCCCACACACGATCGGAATTTCCGACAACACAATCCGATCGCACTTTTTCCGTCGGAAAATCTGACCGTGTGTACAGGGCATAACAGATTTTCTTCTAAGATTGCCCTGTATTTGGCTCCATCTTCTCATCAACTCTGACCAGCTTCCCTATCTGCTGAAGGAAAGATTCCCCACAACATGATGCTGCCACCACCATGTTTCACGGTGGGGATGGTGTGTTCAGTGTGATGTGCAGTGTTAGTTTTCTGCCACACATAGCATTTTGGTTTTAGGACAAAAAGTTAAATTTTGGTCTCATCTGACCAGAGTACCTTCTTACACTTGTTTGCTGTTTCCCCCATATGGCTTTTCGCAAACTGCAAATGGGACTTCTTATGGCTTTCTTTCAACAATGATTTTCTTCTTGCCACTCTTCCATAAAGGTCAGATTTGTGGAGTACACGACTAATAGTTGTCCTGTGGACAGATTCTCCCACCTGAGCTGTGGATCTCTGCAGCTCCTCCAGAGTTACCATGGGCCTCTTGGCTGCTTCTCTGATGAATGCTCTCCTTGCCCGGCCTGTCAGTTTAGGTGGACAGCTATGTCTTGGTAGATTTGCAGTTGTGCCATACTCTCCATTTTCAGGAGATAGATTGAACAGTGCACTGTGAGATGTTCAAAGCTTGGGATATTTTTTTATAACCTAAACCGGCTTTAAACTTCTCCAGAACTATTTATCATTTTCCTTCCACTTCACAATTATGTGCCACTTTGTGTTGGTCTATCATATAATATCCCAATAAAATACATTTACATTTTTGGTTGCAACATGACAAAATGTGGAAAATTTCAAGGGGTATGAATACTTTTTCAAGGCACTGTAGAAAGTATAATAGTTTATTATTTCTTTTTCCAAAAAAAGTTAAATGCTTAGAAACATAACTTTTTAATATCATTTTTAATACAGGGCGCCTCTTAATAAACGCCACTCCATGTTGGGCTTTCTAAATAAGCTGATTGACTGCCTTGGTCTTACACATAAATCCTGTAGGGTGCCATTTCTGATAGGATAAAACAGCCTTCCTGTGTAAGGATCACAACCATATTTGTAAAAAATTAAACAAATTTATTTGTATCACTTTAAAAACTGATAATTATTAACACAAATGGAGGAATGTATATGTTATTGTGCTTCCTAGTGCAGTCATTATATTGCCTCAATCATATATATATATCCCATCCAGCATCTCCTAGCATCCTATATATTAGGTCCAATATAAAAAAAAAAAAAAAAATCACATACATCAATTCTTATACTTAAAGTACAGTACTGTCTGTTACAAATACATACTTAAATAACTTAGTTTAAGGAGGCACAGTCACTAAAAATATCCCAGGGCAAGCGCGTGGATGTGGAAGAAAGGAAATCCCCAGGAGGCCAAATCAGGCCATGAACCCGTGCTGCTAGAAAATTGTGTGCAGAGGAATTAATACAATTTAGTAAATTGCCAATTCATGGATTCCCAGAATACCGTAATTAGATATAGTGAAAACTATACCTTATACATAATAAGCAGAAAATACTCTAATTATCCCTTCTCCCTCCACACCCATAGGACAAGATTTATTTCTTCACAGTTAGAACTATAAAGCAGGAAATAATCGCATAGATATATGTAGATATACAGTATATAGACATACATAGAGACCATGTAGAAGTTATTCTAATTTATACTAATGACCTCCCAAAAATATAGATTTCCAGTAAAATGTATTAACCTCCCCCCACCGGAAAAAATATATATTTTCGGTAGTTTTGGCATCATGCTTTACTATGTTCAGTTTTCTTCAGCTCTGTTGCAACGTTTCAAACCTGGAGATCCAGCCAGTTACAACACTTCCTGATATAGGCTGAAAATGCTAAGCAACTTCCTCACAATTAGCACTAGCTCACCATATATGAGCCTTTGGTCAGCTGTTGGGCTACCTAAAAGGGTTTGCAGGGCAGGCTGACAACCCTCCTGCTAATTGTGAAAAGTGACTAACGGGTCTATGTATAAAAATTCACTGTATAAATGTCAAAACATTTGCACAAATACCTTCTGTTTATTTCCTAAGATCATCAGCTCCATCCAGTAGCCATAATGTACCGATTTACTGAAATATTTCAATCAGGAAAATACTGCATTTAGGCCACGAGATGGAGCTGATGATCGTAGGAAATAAACATATTAAGACATGTTATGAGGATTATTTACGATAGCTGTGCAAATGCTGTGACATTCGTAGAGTGAATTTATTATACAGCGTAAATAGCTCTTAGTGTTGTCTGCCTACAGCAGAGGGTTGTTATTTGCATAATCGCTAAGTAATAAACTTTGCAGCAGATTTGACAAAATTACAGCCGTTTGCTTAGGAAAACTGTATACAGTGAGGCAAAATATTTTTAGGGTTTATATACACTTTAATGTACACAATTTGGGAGGAAAATCAATTCCTACTGTATATATGTATACAGTGGATGGTGCCTTTAAAAAAAAAAAAAAAAAAAAAAAAAAAAAGATTAAACACAAAAACGTATGGGACGCTGGGTTCATATTTTCTAAGGGCCAGTGAAATTGCCACTGGGCACACGGTTCAGCAGCACTCCATACAACAGGGACACCTTGGCAGGAGTAGTTTACCCTACCTGCACAAATGGTACTGGCAGCACCAGCATGCAGGCAGAGTGGAGGACAGGAGAAACTCACATTCCTCTTAGGACTCTGTAGAGGTCATCAGGTGAGCAGCTGATTGGACGTTGATGCCTCAGATGACCGCACGGCCTACTTGGTAAGGGCAGTGCTTAAAAAAGTACTGGTTCCCGACAGTTGGCATGCATTTTTTATGTGGGTAGGACAGGGGCAGGAACTCGCTGGTCATGGAGTGTTTGCCTAACGTAGGTAGAGGGTCCTGTGAAGGGCTGGTTGCCAGTTCATCAGTGTGGAGCCTTTCCGTTACAACTCTACCAGGCCCCTGCTCACAACCCCTTAGACACAGGTAAAGAACCAAGAGTTGTATAAATAAAAGGAAGGCTGTGGGACTTTAAATGAGGTCTATGACCAAGGAGTCAAGGTTACCTCCATCCCTGTTTCTGGTAAGAAAATAAATGAGGGGTTGGGACTTTGAATAAAGCATGCGCTTTGAAAATGAATAACTATTCGTAACAGTTTATTCCATATATTAATGAATATTAAAAGAACCAAGAGTTAAGCATCCACACACATACAATACAATGAGAGTGCCAAACAAATGTTCAAGAGTCCACTGCTCCAAGCAGTAAATTATAAACCCACCTGGTAGCTGCTTACGTTTACGCACTCAGCTTCCCCCTCTTACATGTGGTACTGTGTTCTCTATGTTTACAATTATAAAATGAAGCTGCGCTAAACATCAACCTACATAGAAAAAACCATATGTAAAACAAAAAATTGTCATTGATCAAAACAAAATAAGTAACTTAATATAAAAGTCCCTATTAGGAAGTCACACCACTCCTGACGAGAGAAGTAGTGAGAAATAATGAAGTGTGTTTCACTTTAAAAAGTACTCCTTGTGATGATGGTATCTCCTACCGCGAGAAAAATAACCTCCACCACATAAAATACATGCTTACCAGCTAGCAAGCGCTTTGAGGGGCAACCCAGAAAGAGAAAGCTCGCCATATGTACAGAACGGTAACGTCAGCATGTCCCTCCTACCAACGCGTTTCATCACAATCTGACGTTGTCCTGTGTTCTCCATGTGTCCCATACCATAGTTCCCATACCTCCATATGGGTTTTCTTCAGCTGGCTGCCTTTTTTGGGTGCAGGCAGCCAGCTCTGACGATGTGCAAGACCATACATCTGAAGATGTGCAGTCATACAGCCTCCTGGAAGATGTGGTGTAAACATCCCAGGAAACTGCAGGACCCAGGTACATGGTATTCTGACCTAGGGCGGAATAGTGACGGGGTAAGGACCACATTTTTTTTTTTTAAAGATGGTAAAAAAATCCAGCAATTCTGCTTGGGGAGGGAATGATAAAATGAATTAACCTTTTGGAAGTTAGGTTCTGCTTTAGGCACAGTCAAAATTCCTAAGCCCTGATGAATGGGGGGGGGGGGGATTGGCCCCTGAAATGTGTTTTATAATTGTTTTATAATTTAAAACCTTGGACTCTTGGATGTTTGTTTGGTGTTCTCATTGTACTGTACATGTATAATAAAAATTATGAAAATGCGATACACAATTACAGGATACAGGACATATACAGTGCCTTGAAAAAGGATTTCATATCTCTTTAAATTTGTATTTTATTGGGATTTTATGTGATAGACCAACACAAAGTGGTACATAATTGTGAAGTGGAAGGAAAATGATAAATGGTTTTCAGATTTTTTTACAAATAAATATGTGAAAAGTGTGGCGTGCATTTGTATTCAGCCCCCCTGAGTCAATACTTTGTAGAACCACCTTTCACTGCAAGTCTTTTTGGGGATGTCTCTACCAGCTTTGCACATCTAGAGAGTGACTTTTTGCCCTTTCTTCTTTGCCAAATAGCTCAAGCTCTGTCAGATTGGATAAAGAGCGTCTGTGAACAGCAATTTTCAAGTCTTGCCACAGATTCTCAATTGGATTTAGGTCTGGACTTTGACTGCCCATTCTAACACATGAATATGCTTTGATCTAAACCATTCCATTGTAGCTCTGGCTGTATGTTTAGGGTCGTTGTCCTGCTGGAAGGTGAACCTCTGCCCCAGTCTCAAGTCTTTTGCAGACTCTAACAGCTTTTCTTTTAAGATTGCCCTGCATTTGGCTCCATCCATCTTCCCATCAACTCTGACCAGCTTCCCTGTCCCTGCTGAAGAAAAGCATCCCCACAACATGATGCTGCCATCACCATGTTTCACAGTGGGGATGGTGTGTTTAGGGTGATGTGCAGTGTTAGTTTTCTGCCACACATAGTGTTTTGCTTTTAGGCCAAAAAGTTCAATTTTGGTCTCATCTGACCAGAGCACCTTCTTCCACATGTTTGCTGTGTCCCCTCACATAGTTTCTCACAAACTGCAAAACAAGACTTCTTATGGCTTTCTTTCAACAATGGTTTTCTTCTTGCCACTTCTCCATAGGCCAGATTTGTGGAGTGTACGACTAATAGTAGTCCTGTTGACAGATTCTCCCACCTGAGCTGTGGATCTCTGCAGCTCCTCAAGAGTTACCTCTTGGCTGCTTCTCTGATTAATGCTCTCCTTGCCCGGCCTGTCAGTTTTGGTGGATGGCAATGTCTTGGTAGGTTTGGAGTTGTGCCATACTCTTTCCATGTTTTGATGATGGATTGAACAGTGCTCTGTGAGATGTTCAAAGCTTGAGATATCTTTTTTTATAACCTAACTCTGCTTTAAACTTCTCCACAACTTTATGCCTGACCTGTCTGGTGTGTTCTTTGGCCTTCATGATGTTGTTTGTTCACTAAGGTTCTCTAACAAACCTCTGAGGGCTTCACGGAACAGCTGTATTTATATTGAGATTAAATTACACACAGTTGGACTCTATGTACTAATTAGGTGACTTCTGCAGGCAATTGGTTCCACTAGATTTTAGTTAGGGGTATCAGAGTAAAGGGGGCTGAATGCAAATGCACGCCACACTCTTCAGATATTTATTTGTAAAAAAATGTGAAAACCCTTTATCATTTTTTTTCCACTTCAGAATTATGTGCCACTTTGTGTTGGTCTATCACAGAAAATCCCAATAAAATACATTTATGTTTTTGGGCTGTAACATGACAAAATGTGGAAAATTTCAAGCGGCATGAATACTTTTTCAAGGCGCTGTATGTGATGCCAACTGCACAATCTAAGACAGTATGAGAAGCATCTCTAATAAGATAATCTGCACATGTTTAAAATGTGGAATTCTTTTCTTCCCAGAACGGCTAATTCCTACATGCATGTTGTTCCTTTTTTGCTTTGCGTGTAAAAGCTCCAGGGGAGAGTGTTAGTGGAAACAATTCAGGCAGACAGCAGCTTATCCCATCAGACCAATGCTTGCTAATGAAAAGCTCCCAGGAGAATAGATCACTTTAGTTATTAACATTTAGGCGGATTCTCTTGGGAGAGCAGAATCCCAGCAGATTCGTCCGCTCGCTGCAGTATAAGAACAATATTTAACATAATCACACCACTCAATAGTTTCTCCACTCATGAGACTCACAACAGACTGACTAATTCCCTATGGTTCCTTTTATTTTGTGCATCAGAAGAAGGAATCATGGTGTCAGCAAGTGAAACCTGGATTGGGAAAAAGGAGCTCAATTTATCTAAAATGGAAGCGTAACAGAAATAAAGGACTCTAATTTAATTCAGGTATGCAGTCATTAAAGGGTATGTAAACCTCAACCATGAACTTCTTAGTTGCACTGCTTTGGTCTGGTGAATATATTATTAAAAGTGTTTTGTTTTATCAGTTTTTTTGTTTTTTTTTTAAACAAAGGATTGTTGATCCTGCCAGAAAAGCAGTGAGTTGTTGGACTGAAATCTCAACCCTATACAATTCTTCTCTGTGACCTACAGAACATCGCCCTCTATGTACATGAGATGGGCAAAGGGGAGCTGTTTTGTGTTTCCAACATACTTCCTAGGGTGACAACATTGCCCCTCCATAGTTACATACAGTACAGTGAGTTAGTGTTGTCACCCTAGTACAGGAAAGAATGTATTTCTAAAAAAATGTGCTAGACCGGTGGTGTTCAAACTGTGACCTGTGGGCCAGATGCAGCCTTCAGCTTGCTTTTATCCAGCCTTTGGGGCACTATTACTCCCACTGATACAAGGTACTATTCCTCCCATTGACATTAACAATTCAGCACCGTTCCTTTCACTGACACCAATGAGGGGCAGAATTCCTTCCATTGACACCAACAATGCAGCATAATTCCTCCCACTGATACCAACAATGGGGCATAATTCCTCCCACTGATACCAACAATGGGGCACAATTACTCTCACTGATACCAACAATGGGGCACAATTACTCTCACTGATACCAACAATGGGGCACAATTACTCTCACTGATACCAACAATGGGGCATAATTCCTCCAACTGATACCAACAATGGGGCATAATTCCTCCCACTGATACCAACAACGGGGCATAATTATTTCCACTGACACCAACAGTGGGACATAATTCCTCCCACTGATACCAACAATGAGGCATAATTCCTCCCACTGATTCCTCCCAACAATGGGGCATAATTCCTCCCACTGATACCAACAATGGGGCTTAATTCCTCCCACTGATACCAACAATAGGGGCATAATTCCTCCCACTGATACCAACAATGGGGCTTAATTCCTCCCATTGATACCAACAATGGGGCATAATTCCTTCCATTGACACCAACAATAAGGCATAATTCTTCCCACTAATACCAACAATGGGACATAATTCCTCCCACTGATACCAACAATGGGACATAATTCCTCCCACTGATACCAACAATGGGACATAATTCCTTCCAATGACACCAAAGATGGACCACTACTGTATTCCTCCCACTAATACCAATCATGGGGCATTAACCCTCCTCCTACTGACCACAGGCACTATGTAATTTTTTATATTTCCACTTATCACCAACTCTGAGGCACTGTTTACTCCCACTGATGCCGGGGCATTTTCTACTCTCACTGGCTATAGCCAAGCCCCACCTAAAGAACAATAATCTAGTCTTTTGTTCAGAAAGTTTGGAGAGCCCTGCTCTAGACAAATGTCAGAAGCATTTACTCAGGCCTCATGAGATCTGACCGTATTTTGCTTAATAAGTTGATTTCCTATGCTTGTCAGTTTCATCTAGTGGCCACAATTCATTCTTTTTCCTGAAATACCTTAGTCAGGAAAATACTACATTATGGCCACTAGATGGAGATGAGTATCAAAGGAAATCACTGTATTAATCAAAATATGGATTCGAATTTGTAAGGGCTGGGCTTGTAACATTTGTCTAACATATCTTTTTTTAAAATAGACCCCTAAGTGTGGTAATGGCAGAATCACAAAGGAAAATAAAGGAAAAAAGATGGAAAAAAGGAAATGAATGTAGCCATCATAGCTAAGGAATGAAGCACTGTAATTTTTTACATTTTTGTTTTTTTAGGATTTAGATCAGTGAGTCTAACACACCGAGCTCATTGTTAGAAGGAGAAACCACACAGATGACTTCCACAGTGAGCCGTTGCTCCCGATTTATCCAATCGGTCTCGACCAAGCTATATTGCTTGACTAAAGCAGAGAAAGGTATATGGTCAAGACCTGGTTATGATTTCTGGATTAAAAAACTGGCTAGGCAAAATACACATTTTTTGTTAGGTAAGACAGTTCACAAGCCTCTATTTCAAATGTGTATTTAGCTATCTGCCTACACATACACTTCAATATTTTGATTGAATTTGTGCCTGCTTGTGTTACATGTTCTGAGCTGACAGCTTGGCTAGCAATAACACAAAGTAAGAATTTCATAGAGAATGGAGTCACAGGAGCTACAAGAAAATATATTTACACTTGGCTGCAGACTTAATCCATAATAATAGTTCAGTGGTTGCCAATTTACTAGATATAGGGGGCTCCAACCAGAGCTGCTGTTAGAAATCACGGGGCCCCATACAGACTTCCTGACAGGCCCCGCCACCTCTGAAAATATCAAATTATATTTTCGCTAAAATGCCATGGCTGCAAAGCATAGTATCGCAGCCGTGGCATTTTAGAAACGAAACCATTATCGATAAATACCCATTTAATTGAATAGCGCTATTCTGCAAGTGCCCCACAACCATGTACAAAGCATGTGCTAACGTGGGGTTAAAACAGGTTGGCGAGGAGGCAATATAAAACATTTAAACAAGTCCTTAATTTTTTTTTTTTTTTTTAGAATGCTATTTATTTACAGTATTTTTATGTTCTTTAACTGCCCTGTTGGGAGGGTGGCTTTGGTGAAATATCAGGCCCCTGATGTCTCACATTTGAGAGAGAGAAAGGGACTGAGGACAGAGATTCATCAGTCCCTCTCTCTGCAGCCTCAGCTGCACTGGATCCACAAGTGTCAGTAATAAGGCAGTATATCTGGCCCTCCTGCTCAGACGGTGCCTGAGCCCCCCTTTTGAACTGATGGGGTCTGGGCCCAGTACAGGAAGGCTGGCTGTACCAGACATCTCAAGTCTCCTGGAAGGTGCGGGAGACTCCCGTATTTCTGCGGTGGCTCCCGCACACCTGCAAGCGCCTCCCGCTTCTCCTTCTCTCCCTCCCACGGCTGTCAGCTAAAAAGCTATACATGGAGATCGGTGATCACAGCTGTCCCTCCAGCCGCACCGATCATCCTCAGCTGCCCTGTGTGCTCCTCCTGGGCCCCCTCCATGTGCTTCTCTGCGCCGTTCTCCTCTGGCCCCCTCCATGTCCTTCTCTGCCCCCGTTCTCCCCCGGCCCCCTCCATGTCCTTCTCCGCCCCCGTTCTCCTCCGGCCCCCTCCATGTCCTTCTCCACCCCCGTTCTCCTCCGGCCCCCTCCATGTGCTTCTCTGCCCCCGTTCTCCTCCGGCCCCCTCCATGTCCTTCTCTGCCCCCGTTCTCCTCCGGCCCCCCTCCATGTCCTTCTCCGCCCCCGTTCTCCTCCGGCCCCCTCCATGTCCTTCTCCACCCCCGTTCTCCTCCGGCCCCCTCCATGTCCTTCTCCACCCCCGTTCTCCTCCGGCCCCCTCCATGTCCTTCTCCGCCCCGTTGTCCTCTGGCCCCCTGCATGTCCTTCTCTGCCCCATTCTCCTCCGGCCCCCTCCATGTCCTTCTCTGCCCCCGTTCTCCTACGGCCCCCTCCATGTCCTTCTCCACCCCCGTTCTCCTACGGCCCCCTCCATGTCCTTCTCCACCCCCATTCTTCTCCAGCCCCCTCAATGTACTTCTCCACCCCCGTTCTCCTCCAGCCCCCTTCATATCCTTCTCCGCCCCCGTTCTCCTCTGGCCCTCTCCATGTCCTTCTCCACCCCCGTTCTCCTCCGGCCCCCCCATGTCCTTCTCCACCCCCGTTCTCCTCCGGCCCTCTGCATGTCCTTCTCTGCCCCATTCTCCTCCGGCCCCCTCCATGTCCTTCTCCACCCCCGTTCTCCTCCGGCCCCCTACATGTCCTTCTCCACCCCTGTTCTTCTCCAACCCCCTCAATGTACTTCTCCACCCCCGTTCTCCTCCAGCCCCCTTCATATCCTTCTCCGCCCCCGTTCTCCTCCAGCCCCCTTCATATCCTTCTCCACCCCCGTTCTCCTCTGGCCCTCTCCATGTCCTTCTCCACCCCCGTTCTCCTCCGGCCCCCTCCATGTCCTTCTCCGCCCCCGTTCTCCTCCAGCCCCCTCCATGTACAAAAAAAAATAAAAACAAATTAAATTGTAAAAAAAATCAATTATTAAAAAAAAAAAAAAAAACCTACTGACACCGTTCACATACCACCCACCCCCACACCCTTCCCCAGAAGCACTGCGTAAAAATATTTAAAAAGTGTGTGTGTGGGGGGGGGGGGGGGGGGGCATTTGTGGACGCGAAGCGCCACCTCCCTAAAATGAGTTTGCCATCTCCCTGAAATGAGTTTCTGCAGATTGAGATATCTGCTGTACTGCCTTATCAGCGGCCCTGGCTCCAACTTTAGGCAAGGGCATTCCCAGGGAGTGCACACAATAGCACACGTAAAACTCAGTGTATGTACAGTATGTGTATATGCTATCATCAGAGACTGCTGAAAGAGCCCCATGTTGCCTTCAAGCCTTATGCCGCGTACACACGGTCGGACTTTTCGTCTACAAAAGTCCAACGGACGCCGACGGACTAAAGCTGGCTGGTAATCCGATCGTGTGTGGGCTTCTCCGGACTTTCAGCAGACTTTTTCAGCCTCAAATCCGACGGACTTTAGATTTGAAACATGCTTCAAATCTTTACGTCGTAACTACGACGGACCCCGAAATCCGCTCGTCTGTGTGCTAGTCCGACGGACAAAAACCCATGCTAGGGCAGCTATTGGCTACTGGCTATGAACTTCCTTATTTTAGTCCGGTGTACGTCATCACGTACGAATCCGTCGGACTTTTGTGTGGTCGTGTGTAGGCAAGTCCGTTTGTTAGAAAGTCTGCTGCAAGTCCGCCGAAAGTCCGCAGGAAGTCTGTCGGACAGGCTGTCGGACTTTTGTAGACGAAAAGTCCGACCGTGTGTACGCGGCATTAGTTTGGACACCAGGGTAAAAGTTGGGTGGACAGAAAGAAAATGATTCTTTTTTGCGGTCTATAGAAATGACTGAAAATGTTTCTAAGTAAAGTTTCAAAAAGAGTGTCACAGACGATTTATTCAGCAACTCTTTGTCTCTAAAGAATTCAGCCTCATCTTGGTCCTTCCACAGTGATATTACATCACTAGCATACAGATTGTTTTTTAGAACACTTGCGGAATTGAGCAATAGTGATTTGTGGGGAAATTCATTTTATTATTATATTATTATTTGTTATAATTATTTATAGTTATTTATTATATTATAATTTATGATTTCATGTTTCAAACTTTATCATACCCGGGATGTCTACTAGTCTCTTGTTTGGACAGATTTAAGTGAGTTATTACTAAGAATTACAGACCTATAATATAAAACGCCAAATTTCTATGCAAAACAATGTACTGCTCTGAGATTCAAAAATCTGACATAATTATACCGCCAGGGAGGCTACTATCAAGTACGCAGTGGAGGCTTACGCTCTATTTCTTGGGGGGGGGGGGCGCAAACAAGCCGCCGGTGAACAAACCCTCCCCCCATCGTTCGCCTTTCCACCCACCAGCTTTACACTTACCCCATCCAGGTCGCGGGCAGCTTCGGCGGCTTACCCCTACGCCTCCTCCTCAGCACCTTCCCCCCTGCTTCTGCTCCCGGCCACTGATTACCTGACCCTATCAGCTTAGCTACCAAAACTGGCATCAGGGCTTTTTGAATCTGGCACAGGCGTTTGCTTTTGGAAATGCCCCTATTGTGTGCGGTTAGAATGAAGTAAAAATACATATAGGGGAAGATTTATTAAAACTGGTGTACACAGAATTAGGTGCAGCTGTGTATGGTAACAGTAAGTAGTAATCATCTTCAAACTTCAACTTGTTCAATTAAGCTTTGACAGTAAAACCTAGATGTTGGTTGAGTAGTATGCAGAGTATGCACCAGTTTTAGTAAATACCCCCCATGGCGTATAATACACTATAATACCAAAAGTATTGGGACACCTGCCTTTACACGCACATGACTTTAATGACATCCCAGTCTTAGTACATAGGGTTCAATCTTGAGTTGGTCCACCCTTTGCAGCTATAACAGCTTCAACTCTTCTGGGAAGGCTGTCCACAAGGTTTAGAAGTGTGTCTATGGGAATGTTTGACCATTCTTCCAGAAGAGCATTTGTGAGGTCAGGCACTGATGTGGCCGAGAAGGCCTGGCTCACAGTCTCCGCTCTAATTCATCCCAAAGGTGTCCTATCGGGTTGAGGTCAGGACAGTCAAGTTCCTCCACCCCAAACTCGCTCATCCATGTCTTTATGGACCTTGCTTTGTGCACTGGTCCAAATCATTTGGTGTGTGTGTGTGTGTGTGTGTGTGTGTGGGGGGGGGGGTTATGATATGGGCTTGTTTTCCAGGGGTTTGGCTTGGCCACTTAGTTCCAGTGAAGAGAACTCCTAAGGCTTCAGCATACCAAGATATTTTGGACAATTTCATGCTCCCAACTTTGTGGGAACAGTTTGGGGATGGCCCCTTCCTGTTCCAACATGACCAGCGCAAAAAGCAAGATCCATAAAGACATGGATGAGCGAGTTTGGGGTGGAGTAACTTGACTGGCCTGCACAGAGTCCTGACCTCAACCCGGTAGAACACCTTTCGGATGAATTAGAGTGGAGACTGCGAGCCAGGCCTTCTTGTCCACATAGACTTCCTGGAAGAGTTGAAGCTGTTATAGCTGCAAAGTTTGGGCCAAATCAATATTGAACCCTATGGACTAAGACTGGGATGCCATTAAAAGTTCATGTGTGTGTAAAGGCAGGTGTCCCAATATTTTTAGTAATAGAGTATAATATATTTATTAATATTATATATACACACACACACACAGTATAATGATATTTTATATATATATATATATATATATATATATATATATATATATATATAGATATATCTATCTATCTATCTATCTATCTATCTATCTATCTATCTATCTATCTATCTATCTATCTATATATATATATCTATTTATATATATATCTATATATATATCTATATATAGATCTATATATATATAGATCTATATAGATATATAGATATATAGATATATAGATATATCTATATATCTATATAGATATATCTATATATATATATATATATATCTATATATATATATATATATTTTTTTTTATATATATATACTCAGGAGAGAGCAGGTGTCCAGCTTGAAAAAAAGAACACTCAGTGTCCGTGTCATACTAATAATTACATATAAACCATAAATAACACCACTGGAAGCACCGAACAAACAACTCATTAAAGACGGATTAATGATTTCTATATTGTGCATTTTTCTGTCCTTTTCACCTATACGCACAATGAATCTAACATACATGTGTCCCAAAGGGTGTCATCACCACATTCTTTTGCAAGAGCTTTGAAGAATGCTAATTGCACTGAAAATGACAATAACCAACATGGTAGATCTATTTACAATGTAGAACATGGACCAGTGAATATGACAGTCACCAGGAATATAGCATGCTATCTGCAAGTAGTAGTTAAGAGTTTCTCACAGATCATTGAGTCTGTTATCTAGAAACGGCTCACTTTGGCTGATTTGCTGCAGAATCTTTGTCGCTATGGAGTAGACATTGGAGACATGGACCTAAAGTAGTCATTACTTTTATTTTCACATTCATTCATGAAGCTCCCAGCCACCCACTCATTAACACAATTTTGCACACACCAATAAACCACATAGCATTAAAAAAAGCAGGCGAGAGAGAGAGAGGTAGAGAACAAGCTGCATTTGCTAGACAATTTTTTTTTCTACATGAATAATCTTATAGCCACCCACTCTGGTACAGGAAGTATTTATTCTATTAAGACAGTACTGTAGCTAGAGGCAGATGCATTGGGTAGTTACACTGTACATGAAAGGGCTTTGCTATCTTGGGGACACAGAGGGACCTATTTATAAGAAGGATATGTTCTCTTCTGAACCTTTTTTTTTTATTGTGAGCAGCAGTAATATATTACATTATGGCCACTAGATGGAGCAGAGGAGCATAGGAAATACCTAAAATGTGACAATTCTAGAGAATGCTAGGGCAGTGGCGAATAACTTTAGCGCTCCAGCTGTTGTGGGACCATAAGTCCCAAGAGGCACTGCAAGACTGACTGCCATAGGCACGACTCTCTCATGCAATGGCATGATAAGATTTGTAGTTTTAACACAGCTGGGGTGTAGAGGTTGCCTACTCCTGTGAAAGAGGCCATTATCAAATAAACTATTGGATGCATTTCTTAGTTCCCTTTAGCATATTCTAGAATTGTTACATTGTATCTCTTTTAAACTACTTCAATATCAGCACTTTCACCGCCTTCCTGCCCAGGCCAATTTTTAGCTTTCAGCGCTGTCGCACTTTGAATGACAATTGCGCAGTCGTGTAACACTGTACCCAAATACCCATATGATATTTTTATAATTTTGTTTACACAAATAGAGCTTTCTTTTGGTGGTATTTAACCACTAGTTTTTTTTTTTCTTTTTTGCTAAACAAAAAAAAAGACTGAAAATTTAGAGCAAAACTAAAAAAAAATGTTTTATTTGTTATTAAATTTTGCAAATAAAAAATCTTTCTTCATAAATTTAGGCCAAACTGTATTCAGCTACATTTCTTTGATGAAAGTAACCTAAATCAGTGTTTATTATTTAGTCTGTAGGAAAGTTATAGAGTCCACAAAGTATGATACATATACATATATATATATATATATATATGAAAATTGATCAATCCTGATGCATTGATGCCCAAAAATGCCAGGACAGTACAAATATTCCCCAATAACTATACCTGTGGATTTTGCGTTAATCCTTTTATGTGTAGATCACCATGCCCTCTCCAGAGCTGTTTGTTACTACTACTTCCTTTTTATTATTTTTTCTTCCTACAACTATGTTTTAACCGGTTCAATACAGGGCATTTTCACCCTCTTCCTTCCCAAACCAATTTTTAGTTTTCAGCTCTGTCGCACTTTTTGCGCGGTCGTGCGACGCTCTACCCAAACAAAATTGACGTCCTTCTTTCCCCACAATTAGAGCTTTGTTTTGGTGGTATTTGATCACCTCTGCCGTTTTTATTTTTTGCGCTATAAACAAAAGAAGAGCGACAATTTTGAAAAAAACACAATATTTTATACTTTTTGCTATAATAAATATCCCAATTTAAAAAAAAAAAAAACACATTTTTTCCTCAGTTTAGGCCGATACGTATTCTTCTACATATGTTTGGTAAAAAAAACCGCAATAAGCGTATATTGGTTGGTTTGCGCAAAAGTTATAGCGTCTACAAAATACGGCATAGATTTATGGCATTTTTAAACATTTTTTATTTATTTTTAAATTTTTTTTACTAGTAAAAAAATCTGCGATTTTTTTTCGTGACTGCGACATTATGGCGAACACATTGGAAACTTTTGACACATTTTTGGGACCATTCACATTTATACAGCGATCAATGCTATAAAATTGCATCGATTACTGTGTAAATGTGACAGGCAGGGAAGGGGTTAACCACTAGGGGGACACAAGGGGTTAATTATGTTTCCTAGGGAATGATTCTAACTGTAGGGGGCGGGGACGTACAAGGGGACGAGACCAGGGCTGGTGCAAGGATTTTTGACACCCTAGGCGAAACCTCATTTTGCCCCCCCCCCCCCCCCAGCTTCACCCCTGACTCCTAGTAACAGCGCCCATCAAATGCAACCTCACCAACATCAATCAAAGGCAACCTCACCAGCACTGATCAAATGCAGGCTCACCAGCACCAATCAAATGCAGCCTCACCAGCAACGATCAAATGCAACCTCACCAGCACCAATCAAATACAACCTCACCAGCAACGTTCAAATGCAGCCTCACCAGCAACGATCAAATGCACCCTCACCAACGCCGATCAAATTCAACCTCACCAGCACTGATCAAATGCAACCTCACCAGCACCGATCAAATACAACCTCACCAGCACCGATCAAATTCAACCTCACCAGCACCAATCAAATTCAACCTCACCAGCACTGATCAAATGCAACCTCACCAGCACCAATCAAATGCAACCTCACCAGCAACGATCAAATGCAACCTCACCAGCACCAATCAAATGCAGCCTCACCAACACCGATCAAATGCAGGCTCACCAGCACCAATCAAATGCAGCCTCACCAGCAAAGATCAAATGCACCCTCACCAGCACCAATCAAATGCAACCTCACCAGCACCGATCAAATGCAGCCTCACCAGCACCAATCAAATACAACCTCACCAGCAATGATCAAATGCACCCTCACCAACGCCGATCAAATTCAACCTCACCAGTACCGATCAAATTCAACCTCACCAGTACCGATCAAATTCAACCTCACCAGCACTGATCAAATGCAGCCTACCAGGGAGGGGGGGGGACCCCTCGGTACACACAGATCAGTGATTGGCAGATAATTATACACTATATCTGTATATACTTTTTACAAACATTATTATGCAATTTCAGTAACAGTGAAAACTTTTACTCAGCAGATGAGGATCTGACTGGGGCTCACCTTTGCAGCTGCATGTTAGTCTCTCTGCATCTGAGGACGTGACCCTGCCGCTGCCAGTGCGAGGAACAAACAATTTTAAATGCTGCCAGCCTCAAATCCAGGCAGGCGCCACTGTCACCAAGCCCGGAGCGCCGCCAGTGTCTCCACTTACACCTGCCATTGTTCAGGTGGACAGGCAAGTCCAGGAGGGAGAGCGACCAGGGGGAGAGGGGGGGCGGTGCGTGCGGCAGTGGGCAGAGGCGCGCAGCGCAGCCGGGGATGTCTCCTTCTCTATTTTCCTCAATTCAGTCGGGGCACTGTCACAGGTGGCACGCCTGCCACCGCTGCACCTCTGACACTGTACGGAGGGCCTCAGGAGCGGCTGCCTGTTGTGTTGAGCTGGCTGCAGGGAGAGGGAAGAGGGTCACCGTGGCCGGGCGCCCTAGGCGGAAGTGCGCCCTAGGCGGCTGCCTAGTCCGCCTAGTGGTAGCACCGGCCCTGGACGAGACCGATCAGTGTTCCTCTGTACTGGGAACACAGATCGGTCTCCTCTCAACTGACAGGACGTGGATCTGTGTGTTTACACACACAGATCCACGGTCCTGCCCGGTCAACGGGCAATCGAGGGTGCCCGGCGGACATCGCGGCCGCCGGGCACACGCACCGGGTCCCGAGCAACACGGCGGGCGCGCGCGTGCCCCCGAAACGGCCGGGAAGCCCAGGACGTCATATGACGGCCACCTAGGATGGGAGATCCCATCTCAGGCTGTCATATGACTATACGTGGTTAATGAAGTGGTTAAACCACTGTATTGCACACATTGAAACCTAATAGAAATTGTCAATTAAAAATTATATATATATATCCCCCAAATTACCCCTTTTTGGAAAGTAGAGAGTTCAAAGTATTTAATAAGAGACATGGCGAGTTTTTTGAAATTGTGACACTGACTGGTGACAGTAATTTTTTTTTAATTTTTACATTTTTTTTCTTTTTTATTACATTCACCTAGAGAAATGCAGTGCTCCCATAGTACCACTGTACTACTCTGGGGAAGTGATCAGGATTTTTTTTAAAAAAAAATTGACTGCTTATACCAGTGAATATCACGGTTATAAGAAACCATTTTGAAATTGATTCATTCAGTGTTTACTATTGTAGTTAACTGTGATTGGCCACGGCTAATCACATGGCTGTGATAGGTCCAAGCTGTACCATATGATCACTGTGAACAATCACAGAGACCAACACAACAGTACACAATGGATGGCATGAATGAAAGCCATCAATTATATACAATTGTCATGTGATCTGCTGTGATTGGCCACAGTGATCACATGGTATCGGCAGCGGCCGGTTCACTGATCAGTCATCGACTGTCTGGTGGATACAGTGGGTGACAGATTATGCCGCAGCGTGGCCTGTGGCACGCGGACAAGGCCTTCTCCAGGAGGAAGTCATATGACGTCCATCCAAAACGGTACTCGACAGCCGTCATTTGTTTATAGGCCAGGCGGGAAGTGGTTAAAAAATGTAATGTATGTATTTTCATATGCTCCTCAGCACCATCTAGTGGCCATAGCCAGATGTTTTTGCCCAATTTGTGCAGACTGAATGTAATGTACATGCAAATTAGCTGGATGAATGGCTAAGCACATTTTTTTTAAATTGGCCCTTAAGAGTGATCCGATTAACAAATGCAGCCAAAATTAAACATTTATACCTTTATCCAATAAGTTAATAAGACAGCCAACAGCCAACCACAGTTTTTTTTCTTTCAATGAACTAACCGAACTAAAGGTTGAAATCTGATTTGATATGGGTCACTGAAGATCACTTATTTTTACATTATGTTTTGAAGTGGAACTAAATCCTTCTGTCCTTTGTAGCTAAAGACAGTGCCACCTTAGTCTTAAACTGCCTGTGGATGGTGCCAAGTCAGCAGGTGACCATACTGTCTGGACAGACCGGGTCTAAAGAGGTATTCCAATGCACAAAGCTTAATTTCAAACAGAACATAAAAAAAAACGATTTTTTTAAATCACAGTTTAGCATAGCTTATAGGCCCTCAGGCACAATTCTCCATGCCATGGGAATGTTAATTAACATTGCAGCAGAGGTGCACATTCCTAGTTCTCACATCCTGTTGTCAAACTAACAAATTAGCCATAGTCAAGTGAAATGACATATAGGGGGAGGTTGACTAAAACTGGAGCACTCAGAATCTGGTGCAGCTGGGCAAGGTAGTCAATCAGATTCAGCTTAAACACACAACAATAAAATCAGTCTGTATATGCAGTAAAGCATGCTTGTTATACTCTATATTCTTTTGAACCTAAGGGGTTAATCCTCCACATTGTGTAAAAAGACAGTTTGATCCTGTCTTCTCTGATTCTCCCCTTCTTCCACTGTCCCCAATCTATCTCCTGATAAGACAGAGCCTTTGGAGTCACTCTGCACATGCTCAGTTTGCTATGTATTGCTAGAGAGTTTTTTGTTTTTGTTTTTTGTTTTGTTTTTTTAGGGGTGGGTAAATGTGATCAGCACAGAGCCAATCGGCGCTGTCCAGACAGAGGGTCAGGGGTCCTGCAGCCTCATAGGACAATCAAAGTAGAACAAAAACTCCTCCTACAAACTTTAACCAGGCACTGATAGAAGTCACAAGACTGCTATATACTGCTGATGAGAAAAGGTATTTAGCAGTTTATATTTACTAAAATAATTGCATTTCCATGTTCTGTGTACTGCAGGAGACCAGATATAGTGAATGCAGGCTCCTGGGTTTATAGCACTTTAAGCTTTGACAATAAAACTTGGAAGCCGAATAGTTTCTGTGCAGAGCTGGACCAGATTTTGCTCACTCCAGTTTTAGTAAATCCCCCCCATACTGTTGCTACAAAACTTTGTCTGGGCATCTAAACTTCAATAACCTCTGGTCACAAACAGTCCCTCGATATTGGTTGCTGCCATGTTCTCTTCTCATTCTCCGCATAGGTTCAATGTCTAGTGCTTCTAACTGTACAACTCTTCATTACTACACTGGGTTTCCATTGTGCAAAGGGGACAATCTAAGGGTAGATTCATACCAGATGCAATGGGAATGGATTGAGTGGCTATTCCAGCGCGGTCCCACTGCATGACAAGTCAAAGTGCCTGGTCTCCTGTGTACCCAGGTTGGCACCACTGTGTTGCAGTCTTGTGATGGCGGTGTGCACTGAAAAAAAACACTGCATGCAGGCAATCCACTGTCTTGCACCTTGTGGAGACCAAATGAACTTTATGAAATGTTTGTGTGACATTTCAATAAAGTTCATAAAAAAAAAAGAACAGTGTGATGTAGAGGGATCGGCGTGTTGGCACTACAGCGATCCCGCTGGACCGCACCGTACACCATCCGCTGAGTTGAACCACAGAGGCTGGCGTAAATTAGCCCTAAAGCTTCCAATTAATTTAAGGTAATTAAATAACACAGTCAGAGAGATTCAATAATTGTGGATTGTTAATGTGGTCTTAACTGGCTGCAAACAATTTACGAATGCAAGTGATACATCAAAAGCCAAGTTTTCTGGCCGACTGCTCCTGTTGGCAATTTTGCTCCTCGTTTCAGAAATCCATACTCTTTATTCATTTGGCTTATTACTATTTTTTTAGTATGTTTTTTTCCAGTGTACTCCCTAAATTCTACAATAAACATTTCGACATTCCAAATAATTCCCTAATAATTGTAGATCAATTCTGAACTGCACTTTAAAAAAAACAAACAAATTGTAGCTTTTCTGCAAACAAAGCAATGACCAAACAATGGAGTATAACGGCCTGAGACTTTCAAACCTCTGATAAATAGTGTAGCCATAGTATCGCCTTATGTGGCCGCCTGGCACAGGACTTCCCAACATACAAGAAGGGGGCATCATCAACAAAGCCAAAGAATGCCCGCCCTTTCTGCCCAGCTGCTCCATTCATAGAAGCCGAACTATAGCTTCCATGGACGAAACAGGATCTCTGAATTAAGAGGGTGGAGCCATCAATGATCCGCCTGTCCTCCATTCTTTGATTGTGTTCATATCTGTAGTAAGGCTTCTGTGAATGGAGCAGATGTACGGAAAGACCAATCTAAGGTCATCTGACATCTTCAAGACTAAAACAGGGACCAAAGCCTTGCATAGGACAGGGCAGAGGGAAGCTAAAGGAGCACAGGACCAGCTAAGTAAAAGTGCTTTGAATGTCTCTTAGATGGGTGCAGAGCGAGGGTAGCCCCACTGCAAGGGAGGATTTTTAGTTTTCCCAAAGTTCAACGTAAAGCAGATCTTCACTGCATGTGAACATTATTTAATTAATTTTCTAAAGAGGAAGTAAAGCTTGATGGGTTTCACTTCCTCTTTTTCCCCTGAAAAGTAAAAGCATAATGGGCTAGTATGCATCTCATACTAGCCCATTATGTTGCACTTACCTGCAAAGGAAGCCCGCGATGTTACCGCTGTCCCCGCTGTGTGGAAGCGTCTATCTTCACCCCTCTTCCTTCCGGGGGCCGCGGAGCCATGCGCGTGGGAGCCGCCAGTCACAGCACAAGCCCTTTAGAAATGGCACGATTGTGCCCTTTCTTCACTGCGCATGCGTATATATGGTAAATATCTCCTAAACCATCCTATATAAAGGTTTACCTGTAGGTAAAAGTGGCTGTACAGGGTTACAACCACTTTAATATTCAAAGCAAACTCCATCCATCCATGTCGCCATGCTTTTTTTTTGTTGAGAAATCACTTTGAAAAACAACCCAACCAAACAACAACCCAACTTGAGTTAGGGCAGATGACTCCAGATTGATGTAGCATTTCGTTCCTGGAATCCATCTGCCCTTAGCTCAAGCATTCATGCAGGAGAGTGTGCTTAGGTGAGAAAACCCCTCTTCTTCTCCTGAAGGCTCCTGTGATGTATGACATCATTTGCCTAGGCAAGAAACCAGGAAGCAACTGAAGAAATGTAAAAAAAAAAAAAAATTGTTTTAAAACAAGTAAATATGATATACTTTCCTATCCATTTACTAATGCTAGCAACATAAGGATTACAAATAATCAATGTCAATTGGGAGAGTGAAGTTCCACTGTCAAAAGAATGTTGTACGATTGAATAGTTAGGACTATTTTGTGTATAATGTACATGATGCACAATGTTTGACTTGCTGTAAGGGACATTCAAGGCGGCAAGGGAAAAAGATGTCAGAAAATGTCCTGCATTCTCTGACAAGCTCTACTCTAACAGTACATTTATAGAGTCGGAGGTTCACATTGTCCTCAGTTAGCTGCTTCAGCAGCCCCATATAGTAAAGCAGAAGTGCTGTGCGGACTTGGAGTGTGACAAATGGTAAATGGGTTGTATGCCCTTAACTGACTTCTGCAACTGTAGGTACTCTGGAGAATGTTTAAATACTTGGAAACCCATAGCCTAGCCACAGGTCCATTTTAAGTCTGATGACTGATAGTATTCTATAGCATTAGACAGAGAGGTAATGCTGGCTTTTATCTCCAGTTACTCATTAAAGGTTTAAGTGTTCCTGTACTAGGTAGAAAAATAAATGCATGACACACAAAAGCCAACAAAGACTGACAAGGTCAAATATGTCTGTTGAGTGTATCTTTACTACTCTAGTGAGACTGCCTTCTGTAATAAAACTTCTGTATTAATAAAGAGTACTACTATCCTTTTGTCTGTTGGCTCAAAAATAAACTGGACCAAGTCCCACTAGTCCAGCTGTTCTTAAACCTTGTAATAAGAATATTCCTGCGCTACCCAATTGGAAAAAGAAAAGAAAACAAGAACTCAGAAAAATAGTAAAAACGCACGTATGCGACTGGACAGCTGCATGCACCGAAGCAAGTGTCAGACATAAGCCCAAAATCAAACTGAGGTATAGGGGGGGAGGTGCTGCGCTAACCAGAAGAAAGCTGAAAATCTCTGTCTGTGGTCAATTAATAAAATGACATAAAATCGCATAATAAATCACATAAATAAGTGTTGACACTAAAAAACATTCAAGTCTTAATAATCAGCATCATGTGTATGTGAAAAAAAGTGCATAAAAAATCCTTTTCAATTGGTATATACTAAATAACAAAAAAATTGCATGTTAAATCGCATAAATAGGTGTTGACACTAAAAACATATAAATCTAGATAATCATGTGTTGGTGCACAAAGGGACATAAACACTACTTCATGTGAATAATTCTAAATAAAAATACATAGAATAAATCAGAAATAACCATCAAAAACATATCCTTATAAATGGTGCAAAACGTACAAAGTGCCAGTGCTTAAAGGTGATCTAGATATCGCAAATAAAACACATCAATCCAACGCAATATGGATAATAAATAATATAAATAAATGTCCCAATAATAGTGATATAAAATATATTGTGCTGGCCTGCGAAACAAATGACCAATGACATGCCAGTAAGTGCATCAAACTTAAAGTGCCAGTGTAAAAGTCATTGAAGGTGCAAAAGCAAGTTCTGGTGTATTCAATAAAACAACAGTGGGGTGTCTGGGATGCAATTCACTCAGTGTCCTCTTCGTGCATAAAACACTAATGTAAGCAGTGGCCCCTTACCTAGCGGTGCTAGGTCAACCGCATGAATTGTAGCTAAAACGCCAGGTCCTGAGCCTCAATCGCGTCCCTATATCCACGTTTGCCGGTGTTGGGTTATCCTAATGGCAGCTGATTACAAGTGGCTATGGTCCTATCAGGGGTCCTGGACCAGCGCGGATCCTAGCTCAGCCTCCACATCTCAGGTATGTATGTACAGGAATATGCAGGACAAAGGTACTTGATAGTGAAGTATGTATTAACCAGGTAATGCTTTATTAAAAATCTTTAAGTAGATGTACTCACATAAAAACAATGCAGAGCAAACCTCTCTCCTACGAGCAGCGAACTCGTTCTGTGTCTAGCAATGTGAAACAGCCTATTCCGTCCCTACGCGTGACATCACCGATCACGTGACTTCTTCAGGGGACTTTAAGTTTGCTGCACTTACTGGCATGTCATTGGTCATTTGTTTCGCAGGCCAGCACAATATATTTTATCACTATTTTATCATTATTTTATCACTATTATTGGGATATTTATTTATATTATTTATTATCCATATTGCGTTGGATTGATGTGTTTTATTTGCGATATCTAGATCACCTTTAAGCACTGGCACTTTGTACGTTTTGCACCATTTATAAGGATATGTTTTTGATGGTTATTTCTGATTTATTCTATGTATTTTTATTTAGAATTATTCACATGAAGTAGTGTTTATGTCCCTTTGTGCACCAACACATGATTATCTAGATTTATATGTTTTTAGTGTCAACACTTATTTATGCGATTTAACGTGCGATTTTTTTGTCATTTAGTATATACCAATTGAAAAGGATTTTTTATGCACTTTTTTTTCCCATACACATGATGCTGATTATTAAGACTTGAATGTTTTTTAGTGTCAACACTTATTTATGCGATTTATGCGATTTATTATGCGATTTTATGTCATTTTATTAATTGACCACAGACAGAGATTTACAGCTTTCTTCTGGTTAGCGCAGCACCTCCCCCCTTATACCTCTGTTCTTAAACCTTCTTCAAGGTCGCACAGGAAAACTCGGCAAATGGTCAAAGGCAAACTCTTGCCCACTTTATACTTTATCAGCAAAACCTAAAACTGATTAAAGAGGTGGCTTTAAGTGTTTGTATAGCCAAAACATTTTATTTTTTTTTTTAGTTTTGGAAAAAAAGGGTTGGGTTAAAAGTCATGTCAGTTCCTTTTTTACATACCATTGGGAGATTTCCCTTCCCTTTCTGTCCTAGAGATGCAATAACAAGTAGAAGGAACTCTGCCTCAATAAGAAGAATTCCTCTTTTAGACTGTTGTCCCTAGAACAGGTGCTACAGTGGAAGATTACCTCTCCTTATTGTGATGATAATGATGAGGACCTCAGAAGGCTGCGTGAAGGGGCAACGCCGCCATGTTGTTCAGAAATCCTAAGTCAGCCATGAAGGCTTGTAACAATAAGGAAACACAACACTAGTGATCCCCTTTATATCCTCCCAGGAAGGATACAATCAACAGAATTTTAACTGCATTCCAAACACCCTTATCAGTACTTGGTTTAGATTCTACTGGTCCAAATCAAACACACACTCATAGGTGTGCGCAGCCTATTGCATTAGGGTGTGCACCACAAAGCTCAAGCACACATGCATGCATGTGTTGGTATGTGTACTGACTACATTGTGGTTACCTTCTCCTTGTAGGCTGAAGACTATCCCACACTGTAGGCTGTGTTTAGCCCTCCCTCTCCTGCCTGCTCTAGCTGCCAGCACCTTCTGTTCTAAAGTCAAATAAGGCACGCTGGGTAAGGGGGCTGTGCAGTGTCGTTACCATTGGCTAAGGAGGCAGCAGAGACATGGAGCAACTGTAGCCTCTGGCTTTTTACAGACTCTACATGGTTGGCAACCTTGGTGATTAGGGTGTGCCCAGGCACACCTGGCACACCCCCTGCGCACGCCTATGCACACATCTCAGTCTCCGGGCCCTCATAAAACTCTCAAGCTTTCAGACTTGAGTAACTAAAGTTGAACAGGCATCCCTCTTCCTAATAGTATCAGGTTTATCACATACATTGCTGCCTTTCTTTTCTGGTAGAATCAAAACTTCAGTGCATTTCATAACTTCTGAGATAATAACAGTAGCGCCAGAATAAGGACATATTTACTTATATCAGTTAATTAGCATCCTATCCTAGGAGGTATCAGAGCAGACTATGCCCATCATCTCTCCTAGGTGAAATAGCCATTCCATACCCATATTTGTATTCATTCAAAAGGTAATTTCATGCTGGACAATAATATACACATTACCAGACTATAACCTAGGCATTTAAAGATATTAATACCTATAAAAAATGATCTGTGAGAGGGCAGCTCTGTGACATTCCCATCGGCCACTCCGCAGACTTCTTGATTGTTCAGATCATTTGTGTCAACACCCCCCTTTTAGACAAGAAAAGGAGGGACTGCATCAGCAATTTGAAGCTCTCTTTTAACATCAAAAGCAAGGACCAACAGCCAAGATCTATAACAGCCATTGATCCATCTTGTTCATTGATTGGACTTTTCCAAACTCTGAATAGACTTTAGGTATTTTGCACATTTTTGTTTTTTGGTTTTATTAGAGTCTCTTTATTATGTGTAATACCCTTTTTCTGTATATATTTTTGTTTTTAGCACCATTTTTCCTGCTTACGTATTATACAGTATTTTTCACGGAAAATATTACCTGATGCACTAATGCAGAACTTAACCATTTCCTGTCAGCACTATAGCCGAATGACAGCTACAGCGCGGACCTACATTGTCGGGAGGCCGTCCTCCCCTTTGCTCACTCACCACTCACCTTCGCGAGCGCGCATCGGGGAAAATCTGTGCTGGCCATGTCCCTTGGACACAGCCAATCACAGATCGCTGTAAATGGCCAATCACAGTGACCATTTACTACGCGATCAGCGTGGCCAATGAGATATGATCTCAAATGTAAACATATGCTATCATCTCTCATTGACAGCCCTCCCATCTCACACAGAGACTGCGTGTGAGGAGAGAGAGGATCTGTGCTGAATCTGTGAGTGATTCAAATGTATTACAGTGAACGAAAATCAACGTATAGTGCCCAAACAGTGCCCAATCAGTACCACAGTGCCAATTAGGATCAGTGTCAGTCTGTGCCATCAATAATTAATGTCCATCTGTGCCCACCTGTGCCATCAGTGCCCATCTGTGCCATCAGTGATCAGTGCCATCTCATCAGTGCACAGTGTGCCACCTCATCAGTGCCCATCTTTTCCACCTCATCAGTGCCCATCTGTGCCACCTCATCAGTGCCCATCTGTGCCACCTCATCAGTGCATATCTGTGCTAATCAGTGGCCATCTGTGCCGACTCATCAGTGCATATCTGTGCCACCTCAACAGTGGCCATCTGTGCCACCTCATCAGTACACATCTGTGCAATCAGTGCACATCTGTGCCGCCTCATCAGTGCACATCTGTGCCACCTCACCAGTGCCCATCTGTGCCACCTCATCAGTGCCTATCTGTGCCAACTCATCAGTGCCCATCTGTGCCACCTCATCAGTGCCCATCTGTGCCATTAATCAGTGCCCATCTGTGTCGCCTAAGTGCACATCTGTGCAAAGAATCAGTGCACATATGTGCTGCTTCATCAGTGCCCATCTGTGCTGCCTCATCAGTGCCCATCTGTGCCACCTCATCAGTGCCCATCTGTGCCACCTCATCAGTGCATATCTGTGCCACCTCATCAGTGCTCATCTGTGCCACCTCATTAGTGCACATCTGTGCCAACTCATTAGTGCCCATCTGTGCCAACTCATGAGTGTCCATCTGTGCCACCTCATCAATGCCCATTTGTGCCACCTCATCAGTACATATCTGTGCCATTAATCAGTGTCCATCTGTGCCGCCTCATCAGGGCACATCTGTGCGATCAGTGTCCAATTGTGCCGCCTCATCGGTGCAGATCTGTGCGATCAGTGCCCATTTGTGCCGCCTCATCAGTGCACATCTGTGACATCAATCAGTGCACATCAGTGCCGCCTCATCAGTGCACATCTGTGCTCATCAGTGCCACCTCATCAGTGCCCATCAGTGCAGGCTTAGCACACATCTGTGCCACCTCATCAGTGCAGGCTTATTAGCACACACCTGTGCAGTCTCATCACCACCAGCAACCATGTCCAAAAGATGCTTTTCCACCGAGGGGGCACACCAAATACTTTCCACTGCTGACAAGAGCAACAAGGAGCTCTCTTTTTCAGATTCCCTTTCAAATTCGGATTTTGAGTCTGATGTAAATTATGAGCCAGTCCTCAGTAGTGGAACACTGAGACTCAGAGGAGGAAGATATTCTGCCCGCAAAACAGGCATTCTGGTGCCATCCACCAGCACCTCAGTGCCATCCACTAGCACCACAGTACCTCGGCAAGAAAGGCCAAGTACCAGTGGGGTGTCACCTCAGCCCCAAGAACCCCTTGTGGCCTCCTGCTAATTCAGGAGAAGCTAACATTCTCCCTTTCGCTGCCCACCAGGAGTCCAGGTGGACATGGAGAATTTTTCCCCAATCAATTTCTTTGATTTAATTTTTACGGAGGACATGCCAGCATCATTTGTGGCCCAGCACAACCTGTATGCACAACAATTTATTTTGAATAATCCAACATCCTATTATGCCCGTCCCTACGAGTGGAGAGACCTAACAGTTGAGGAGTTGAAGGTTTTTTTGGCCTCACATTTTGTATGGGACTCACAAAAAAAAATGAAATTACCCAAATTATGACAGGCTTTACAAAATTCGGCCACTACTAAATTATTTTTCAGAAATATTCCCCCAGTTGCTTACCAGGACCAACACAGATTAAGGCTTACCTGTAGGTGCAAGAAATATCTCCTAAACCTAAAAGGTTTAGGAGATATTTGCAGAAATAGCAGCACCGACATCTACAGCGCATGCGCCGTAGACATCGGGCGCAGGCGCACTGAGCGTGCCGTTTCTAACGACGATCATGCCGCAGAAAACATCCGATCAGATGTTCTTAGTCGACTCTCCAAACACCACTTTCCCGATAAAATCCCTCCCAAACCAACAGGCCAAAGACGTAAAAAAAAAAAAAATGTAAGGTTTGTACCAGTGGAGGAGTCAGAAGAGACACATCTTATTATTGTCCCCATTGTCCTTCCCAACCAGGCCTCTGCATAGGTGACTGTTTTCGCCGTTACCATAATTCAGTAAATTATTAGTGAAGTATGGTAAACGTAAACCTCAGTTCCTGCCATTTACCTTCACACCCCTTATGCCACTGCCTGCTCTGTAACTGACCCTGGCTTGTTATTCGACCAAGCTTCTGCCTAACGATTCTGTGCATACCTCTGCCTGATCTGGAACTGACATTGGACTGTTTGACCATGTTTTTTGCCTGCCTCTTGGACTGATCTTGTGCCCTGCTACTGGACTAGTGGGATTCAACACAGGAGTCTCACATATGTGAGGGACTCCAGAATAGTTTTTCTGAATGAAGAAAACAATTATTTTTCTTTTCTCATTCCCAGATTAGGGTCTGGAGACTCAGAGGCTTCAAAGAGATTTGGATGGGAGAAGCCTCTACCCCGTCCCCATTCTGTCCTGAACGAGGCCCTACTTCTGTCTGCTGCCTGTAGGACTTACTGCCTTCATGCCTCTGCCTGCCGCACTGACCACAACACGCGGACCATGTTCCTGCCTACTACCAGGATCAATATTTTTGTCACTGCTGGCAATATTTCTGCCTGCACTGACCCTGCACTGTATATGGACAGTATCCCTGCCTGCCTGACGGTGTTCCTTGCATGTTGGATCTCTGTATGTGGCCAGGCTGTGTAAAAGTCTCACACATTTGGTATCGCCATACTCAGAAGGAGTGGCAGAATGTATTTTGGGGTGTCATTTTTCCTATGTAAATGCTATGTGTTGGAAATATCTTATAAATGAACAACTTTGTGTAAAAAAAAAAAATGCGTTTTCATTTTTTTTCCACATTTTTCAAAAACTTCTGAAAATAAAATGAACCATTAAAAAAAGACTCATTATGCCACATAGATTATACATTGGGGTGTTAGCTTTCCAAAATGGGGTCATTTTGTGGGTGTTTCCATTGTCCTGGTGCTCCATGGCCTTCAAAAGTGTAATGGGTGGTTGAGAAATGAGATGTGTAATTTATGCTCCTAGAACGCCTGAAGGTGCTACTTCAATGTTGGGCCTCTGTATGTGAGCAGGCTGTGTAAAAGTCTCACACGTGGTATCGCTATACTCAGAAGGAGTAGCAGAATGTATTTTGGGGTGGTATTTTTGCTATGTAAATGCTATGTGTTGGAAATATCTTATAAACAGACAACTTTGTGTAAAAAAAAATGTGTTTCCTTTTTTTCCACATTTTCCAAAAACTTCTGGAAAAAAATGAACCCTTCAAAAGACTCATTATGCCTCAGATTATACTTTGGGGTGTTATCTTTCCATAATGGGGTCATTTTGTGGGCATTTCTATTGTCCTGGTGCTCCAGGGCCTTCAAAAGTTTAATAAGTAGTCAACAAGTTAGATGTGTAATTTATGCTCCTTGAACACCTGATGGTGCTCCCTGCATGTTGGGCCTCTGTATGTGGCCAGGCAGTGAAAAAGTCCCACACATGTGGTATCTTAATACTCAGGAGGAGTAGCAGAATGTATATTGGGGTGTCATTTGTGGTATGCACATTCCATGTGGGAGAAATAAGCTATTACAATGACAATTGTAGCTTGTAGTATCTAACTTTTCACACAGACCACATAATATCCACTAATTTGGGTTATTTTTACCAAAGGTATGTAGCAGTATAAATTGTGGCCAACATTTATGAAGAAAAATTACTAATTTGCAAAATTTTATCACAGAAACGAAGAAAAATTCACTTTTTTCAAAATGTTTGTTCTTTTTTCATTTATAGCGCAAAAAATAAAAAACCCAGATGTGACCAAATACCACCAAATGAAAGCTCTATTTGTATGAAAAAAAGGACAAAAAAATCATTTGGGTACAGTGTTGCATGACTGAGTAATTGTCATTCAAAGTGCGAGAGCACTGAAAGCTGAAAATTGGTCTGGGCAGGAGGGGGGTTTAAGCGCCCAGTAAGCAAGTGGTTAAAGAATGCCTGTCTCTTGAAGAGTGCTATTATAATGGTATATTTTTGGATATACCGGTCTGTAGTGACAGTATGTATTACAGAGGTTTATGTAAAGTCATATTTGCTATCACCAATATTGTGAACGTTTGATATTTTATTATAAAAATATATGGTGGCAGCAGGGCCAAAACTAGAGGGGGCAGGGGGAGCATGTGCCCTGGGCACAGCACTGAGAGGGTGCCACTGCTGACAGAAGTAGTGATTGTGTATCACTGGTCTTAAGTCTTTGCCCTGGGTGAAAGAATATCTAGTTTTGCCACTGGGTGGCAGTGATTGATTTGGGGTATGAAGTGTCGATTGCTTAGTTACCCAAACCCAATGACAATCACTCTGTTGGCTGGCACTTGATTGTGGCCCTGCAATCTGGAAAATCTTTGTGCGGGGTGAAGCTGAGGGTGTCATTGTCATGTATCAGTGAATTTGGCCAGCCATTTGTCACAAGTCGGTGAAGGTGGCCGTGGTTGACGGTGTGTATGTCACACTTGCCTCTTGTTCTGGGAACAATTCAAAAATTTTAGATTTCCACTCATTCTATTTTTCAGTGACAGTGATCACCAGTACAAATAGAGGGGTGAATCTCCTAATGGGGATACTGACATCAATAAAAACCTATAGAAAGGCTAACCCCTCTGCACATTAAATAATAAATTATAGAAATAAAACACAGATTGTGAAAACTGTGTTCCCACACATTGATGGTCTTTGGAAAGTGTCCCCCTATATTAGTGTTCAGTGAAATGCTCCCTTTGATTGACAGTCAGTAGAGAAGGGCCCCCTCCCAGATTGGTGGTCAATGGGAGAAAACTACCTTACATTTATGGTCATTGGCAGAAGAGCACCATTACAGTGGTGGTCAATAGGAATGCTTCTTACATTGATGGTCAGGTTGATGCCAGTTAGTTTAGTGTACCTTTTAGAGCAGGAGTGTCAAACGCAACTTCATTGCAGGCTGCATCAGCATTATGGTTGCCCTCAAAGGGCTGGTTGTATCTGTAAGACTAGATGTCCAGATCACCCCACTCCCTCTTACAGCAGATGTCAGGGGCCCACCCCACCATCCCAAGTCGAAAGTCCCCCATACCTTACATCTCAATGCACCCCCTTACCTTGTGCTGCTGCCAAGAAGAAGCTGGGGGCAGAGCTGGGAAGCAGAAAGTGCAGGATCTGGAGGAGGACCAGAGGAAGACTGGAGGCAGCTGTCAGCATCTGCTGAATGCTTACACCAGGGGAGGCAGAGATAAAGGGATGCTGCAGCTGGAAGGAGAAGCGCGGGATCTGGTGGAGGAGTTCCTTCCTCTTCTCTGCTGCTAACTGCGGAGAGGTGCAAGGGCTGCAAGAAATGATGTTAGAGGAGAAATTCGGCCCCACAGGCCTTGTGTTTGACATGTCATTTAGAGGATTTGCATTCACTTCCTGCTCCAGAGATTCAACGAAAAATACAAAAAACTCCCGAAGTGAAAGTAATTCCTCACTTATCTGAATAATTGTGTTGGGACATTATTACAGCAGTTTGGGTTTAGAGATTTTAGGGAGAGGGCAGAAATTTTTGCTAATTCGCCTCTTAGATGGAAGATTACATCTTACCTTAGTTCTGAGGAATACGCAAAAATGTGGGATTTTGACCTCACTCTGTTTCAGTGACAATAGCCACCAAGACAAACAGAGGAGGGAATCTCCCTTACAGGGACACAGACACCAATAAATACTTAATAGAAGGTCTAAATTTCCCCCATCTACTAAAAACTAAAAAAAAATTGCCTTTAAGTACACTTTTGCAGCACTCTCTAATGAGAGTGGTAGCTGCAAATAGAGTTTTGTGTAGGTAAATTTTAGCCTGGCTGAGAGCCAGGCTGGGTTGAATCTGGGTCAGGGTGAGTGACTCAGGGAGGCTGGATGACTCATCAGGCAATACCTCTGCTACCTCACCCTACTTGCTGGAACCTTGGAGAAGCTTCCAGAAGAATGGGTGGGAGGTTAGGAGGTGCTGCCTAGAGTATTGAGGAGGGCCCCAGCCAATCCTCAGCAGGTGGGAAGGGGGTGGGCACCTCTTAAATACTCTGGAGTCATGCCAGCAGGGGCAGTCAGTTAGAAGATGGAGATTAAGTGCTGAGGAGGCTGTTGGTGGCCTTTGAGGGTGCCCCCTAATCTGGGGGGTGACCTCGGGCCTGGGGCTCGGGTGCTGGAGGGACCCTCTACAAACACACAGAGGAATCCTTTCCTGGATGCACAGGTGCAAGTGTGAGGACATTAGGAGAGAAAATAAGCATGTCTGGTAGATCTGGTGAGTGTCAGTCTGGAGGGCTGGTGAGTGTCGGTCAGGAGGACTATGGAGTAATAGCGGGGAGGGCTAGTGAAAGGGGCAGCTGCAGCCAGGAGGGCTGGCAGGGCCTGAAGAGGTGGTGCTGGACAAGTGTGCAAGTGTGAGGACAGCAGGAGAGAGAGTCAGCATGTCTGGGAGATCTCCCAAGAGGAAGGACTGATGAGTGTCAGTCTGGAGGACTGGGGGAATGTCAGCCTGGAGGACTGGGAGACTGTGGTGAAGTAGCCGGGCGGGCTGGTGAAAGAGTCTGCTGCAGCCAGGAGGGCTGGCAGGACCTGAAGATGTGGAGCTGGGACCAGTGACCACAAGAGGAAGTGCAGTGAATGTGTTAATAGTGTCTCTCTACATCCTACAAGTATAGGGGCTGCGAGTCCCACTCCCTGCCTGTAATGGGCCAGTGCTACAGATTTTTTACATAGTGACACCACTGGAAATTCTGTAAGTAAGCGAAATGCTGGAGGAGTGTAAATTGGAGCTGTATATAGCAGTGGTGGCCCGTCCAGTAAGGGGCGCCACCCCCCCCAATCCATGCGCCCGACCTGTAATCTCCATGCAGGGTGCCGTATGCATAGATTTCAATGTGGGTTTTTTTTTTTTTAAGCACATGATTAGAGCCCCAAGCCCACCCACTTGTAGTGGTGAATTAATATTTGCTAATGTCTTCCTGCTTCTCCTCAGGAAGCGGCTCCTGAGATCCGATAGGCCGGGAGTCTTAGGACGGATCTGAGGACCCGCCTCCTGTTCGGCCAGGAGGAGAAGTATCGGCCCCGGCAGCAGCCTACCCCAAATTCAGCAGTGAATTGCCACCTCGTCCTCCTCCCTGCAGTATAAGGTAAGGGCACTGATCACACGCGTGTGGGGGGGTGGCTTTGGTGCGAGAGGTCGCTGCTGTGATCAATCGAGAGGCGCGCAGGGTGGGGGGGTGGCTTTAGTGCGAGAGGATCGCTGCTGTGATCTATCAAGAGCCATGGGGGGGCTGCTAGTGTGAGTGAGGGGGCCAGCTCTGTTATTAGCTGCGCCCCACCAAATTTTGAGCACCAGCCCTCACTAATATATATATATATATATAAAGGACTGTATACACTAGGTGTTGTACTTGAAGACGTTTCAAAGTCAAGTGGGCATCCCATAATACCCCTTCTCCCCATCCAAGTTTTATCCCCTCAATAAAAATACAAAAACAAAGTGCTGAACTGTTTAATGACTCTGGGAAACTGTGGAAATTCGGTGTTCCTGGCTGTGCAGGGTGGAGAATCCCATTCTACCTGCGGCTCCTTAGGGGGTGTGCTACACTTTCAAAAAAAACTGTCGTTACATATGTGAAAAATTGCAGTTTTAGCCCTAAAATGTCAGAAGAGAATAATCTGAATCAAAGTAGGAAAATGAAAATAAATAAAAGCCCTCCAAGGCTTCTCTAGTGTAGAAAGCAGGCTCCAGAGGAGAGGTTTGCCTCAATTTGAGAACCTCTACTTTAATCCCTGGTCCCAACAGCCCCGATGGCAGAAAGGAAGAACATTCTCCAAATGGCACTGCAGACAAATATCTAAAATAATGACTCCTGCAGGGGAGGTGCAGGACAGAGGGGGCCTCCGTGTTCACCAGAACAATTCCAATTTATCATAAAAAGGCCATTTGACTGTTTAGTGGCCGTATATGTCAAATGGCTGCCTGTCGTATACTGACAATAAAATGCAGGTGCTCATTTACAGACCATAAGTCTTCCCCTACTTGATAAGACCCCCCCCTCTCTTCATTTCCCTCCAGACTGATGTGATCCACTCGCTATATACTAATAAATACAAACTCAGCCTCAGGTCTTGCATATGTTATTCTACTCAGGACATCCCCATTCATTAACCCTGCAAATCATTAATGAGCTGTACTGAGTGTTCCAGAATCCAGACACGCAGGAATCAAAGCGCATTTATCCCTACAGCAATCTCCCTTCCTTCGGAAAACAAGGAGGGATATGAAAAGTGTTTAATGGGATAAGCGGAACCACCAATGTTCCGAGCCCGTTTTTCATAACTAAATAAATAGGACCCTGACCTACTGTACCAGCCTCTTCCACTGCCTTTAAAACGCAGCGGCAGTGCAGCTTATTAAGCAGACACAACGTTAAATTATTTTCAGTGAATTATCTCTTACCATTTATCTTAGTAAATGGATATGCCACATTGTAATATGCAAAAATAATTGTGTATTTCGTCACTGCATTGTAGACAGCGGCTGCAGAGCAAGTTACTCCACAGAGTATTATCCTGATAAGGGTTATTAAGCTTGTTTTATTGCAATTCGCAGACAATGTGACTCGCGGAACACAAACTAGGTCTGACATTGAGTGTCACGTCGTGGGAGGGGGGAGGGGGGGGGGGGGCGCAGCACCTTTTGAAAGCGTATAAATTAGAGCGACTAGGCGGAAACTTTGCAGCACTCCCAATAACATAGATCAAACAGCTCGATTTTGTACCTCTCACCGGGAAGGGTCCTAAAACATGACATTTAAAACTCATGTCAAGGCCTTTAATTCACACAAGCAAGTGTACAGTCATTCAGGCAGAACAAAGAAATACAAGGATAGACATTTTGTTCACGGAAAGGTGTTATATAATCACTGGTTGACCGCAAATACCCGATTGACGTCTTGTATTAAAAAGGGGACAATAATATCGACTTTTTCCAGGGATATAAAAAAAAACTGGAGATTATTCATTGCATGAAGTTGGCCAGGTTTTACATATGCATTCAGATTTAAATTTGCAGGCCATTCTTTATACCACTTTTTCTGCATTTTACAAAAAAAAAAGCCTTAAAAAGGTTACAGCATGAAAATATAGTATACCAGTATACTGTACATTTCAAATATTGAAGTTTTATTATGGTACAAAGCGCAAGCTCAGCAACCTAGACATAGACATTACACTTTGGCGTTCCTCTGCATTGTGTTAAAGAGGATTTTGAATCCTCTGTCAGTTTGCTCTGCACCCCCCACACACGCCAGCGCCACCATCATGATGCTTGCTCAGATGTGCCAAAGGACTCTGCCTGACTATCTGGTCCTGACAGAGTCCATTGGCACAAATGCGCACATGCAGGATATTAATGCTCATGCTGAGGGACGGAGACGTTTTTGGACTTTTCCATCTTTGCACATATATGGGGAAACCATGTGCGTATGCAGATGTACCTATGTACCCGTACATGCGGGACCCAAAACAAGTGCGCAATCTAAGAGGTAGGCGGGGAGGGGATTCCCAGATGGCATTCTCCCTAATTGAGAAATGTGGCAGTGCTGTTTTGCAGCATAAAATTTTTTAAAAATCGTTGGTTTTGCACAGAGCAGCCCCGATCCTGCTCTTCTTCTTGGGTCCTCCGCCTGTACTCCTGGCCCCTCCCTCCTGCCCAGTGCCCCCTGGAACAAGCAGCTTGCTGTGAGGGCACCCGAGCAAGCTTGCTTCCGAGTTGCTGATCTGCGTGTCCATACACACACAGAGCTGCAGCTCAGCCCTGCCTCTCTCTCCTCATTGGCTCACTGGCTGTGATCGACAGCAACAGAAGCCAATGGCTGCTGCCTCAGCCAATGAGAAATGTGAGTCCCTGGAGACCTGAGACTCTCGTGCACATCGCTGGATTGTGATAGGGCTCAGGGAAGTATTGGGGGTGATGGCGGGGGGGGTGGGGGGTGGGTGGGGAAGGCTGCTGCAGAAAGAATGTGTTTTACCTTTAAGGTAAAAAACCTTGAGCCTTCAGAGCCACTTTAAATTGGTAGCATTGGGCGTCATTACTGCTGCTCAAAAGCGACCTGTAGTTTAAATTTTGCCATGTCACACTGTAACTAACATGGCCGCTCCCATTATTATTTGTGGCTGAATGGTCAAGGATGGTAAAACCCCAGGGCAGCTGCCTATCGGCCCTTACTGTCCCTGGACACCCATGTAAACAAGGCCAAAGGCACAAATGCATCTGATTTTCTGAACCCCCACACCTATTTCCTGGCTCCTTTTATTTTTATATATATATATATATATATATATATATATATATATATATATATATATATATAAGACAAGGTTGAGACCTCCACTGTAAATGGGAGGAACAAACCCAGAAGCACTTTAACCCATTATGGTTCTTATACAGACTATGATCTGTCTTTAGCAATGGAACTATAGAGAGATGGTGACCGAGAAGGCACAGAGCACAAGGCCTATATTTGGCATGTACGGTGGGTTTTGTGGTTCTAACTTCTTTACGGAGGTGGTGTGGAGCAACAAAGTAATGTCTGATATCTGGCTTTATCGCTCTAGCAAAAACACTTTTGGTTTGTATAGAGTAGAACATGCATCAAGTCTTTTTGCTGTGTATAACTTCATTCAGTAGATTTCCCCTCATTTCATGCCACAGTTGCAGCATAGTCACCAGGACAGGGAATGAGGGCAAATCTTTTAAACAAAGGCATAATGTCAATAAAATGACTTATTACTAAACATTAGGGTAGGCTAGAACAATGGTCACCCACTTACAAGGCAAAGGGGGCCTTTTGATGTCTCCAAAGGGCCCTCTAAAATTTTTATCATATGTAATTCTACAGACAGGGCCAGGACAAGGGGTGGGCAGGAGGGGAGGCTGCCCTGGGCGCTGTGGTATCGTGAGGTAGGGGGGGCACCACAAGGAGATTGGGTGGGGAATTTGTGTTGAGAAGCAGAATTTGGGGAGTGGCAGGGGGTAAGCATTGTTCTAGGAGGGCAAATGTGAAGAGATGTGCTAGGAGTGGTGACTTGGGGGGATTTGTGCTAGGAGGGGGGGATTTGGGTGGTCTGTGCTATAAAAGTAATATGGTAGAGCGGAAATATTCTTTTTTTTGGGGGGGGGGGTTGTGGTAGTAGCGATGGTTGTGGGGTATCTGTACTAGGAGGGGAAATTTGTGGGGGGATATGTGCTAGGAGGGGACTAGTTCTGGGGGAATATGCGGAGAGAGAGGATTTGAGCAGGGGGGCCAAGATTTATGCTGGGAGGGGGGATTTCAGCATGGGGCAGATTTGTACTGTACTTTTTTTGGAGGGAGGGGATTTTTGCTTACAAATAATGCTCATACACCTTGGGTGGGGGGCACAATTTGGCATGTTCACCCTGGGCTCTAGATGACCTGCCCTTGTCCTGGCACTGCCTACAAATAATGGTCAAGGCCTGCAGACTACAGAGAAATTTGTCAAAGATTGTTTTACAGGAGTGGTTGGAGACTGAAGTCTTGATATATATGAGATGTTCAGAGACTAGAGACACAACAAATTAAAATTCCTAAGATTACTGCCATTAAAGGCCCTTGTACAAAATGTTGCTCCCCTACTGATTGCTGGAGTCGGAGAGCCGCACTTCAAACATCAAAGGGCTTTGTTTGGCCCTTGAAGCGCAGGTTGGGCACCTCCAATGGCTTTCTATTGCTCTTTATTGGAGATATTCCCTCACTTCCGGTCACAACAGAAAGTAAAAAAAAAAAAACCACAACTGACAGGGGTTCTAACTATTCTTGACACAACAGAAAACAAAAGAAGAAAAATGACTAAAGATATATAGGAGTCCAGTTCTGTTATTGCTAATATGGTTTTTAATTTAACCACATCCATCCAAGCCCGTACCTTTCAGCCCCTGAGTGTGGACTCATCTTCCATTATGGGCTTCAAACTAATTTCAGTGACTATGTAAACAAAGTGTTGCGCTAAAAAAAAAATGTATAGTCAGTATATGGTAATCAAATATAAATCCAACGTGAAAACAGCCCACAAAGAAAAAAGTGAAAAATATATGGTTCCAACAGCCAAAAGATCGAAGATGGATGTTGTCTCCAATCACCAACACCCCAAGAGGTCCTCTTACCAAAGTTTGAAGACCCCTTAAATACAGACAGGTCAAACAGGCTTTTGGAGTCTTGCTCCCTATAGCACGACTTGAACCGGAAAGCACAATCTCAGGAATGATATGATGATAATCCAGGAGGATATCACCAACCGAACAACAACAGGTCCTGATCATTGTGTCACAATAGCAGCCAGCTCCCCAGCGCCGAGCTACTTCCACCTTCCGGGGTGAGAAATACCTCACTTGTGTTTTTGAAGCTTTTTACCATATGATTTTTTTATACAAGCTCAGTAATTTGTTTTTCACCTAAATTTCAGTAACTGAAAGCTCTCCTTGCTTTAACGTCCCTGCAAACCGTCTTTTCCTTTGTATTTGTTTCTCTTTCAAAACACCTATATGTGTTCACAGAATTGTAATTAATTCCTTGTGTTGCTGTGTATATTGCTCTGTTTCCAGCAGTGATGCATAAAGTTGAGTTTATAGAATGACTCATGCTTATATATGGATTGCTAAACCTATTTTGAAAAATAAAACAAAAAATCACAAGCTATTAATGCCCATTTTAGAAAAGTAAATTGCTACTGTGCTGTATGAGCAATTTGATAACTACTATTTTCTGAATAAAGATCAATAATGCAATGACCATACAGGTACCAATCATAAATATGGTAAAAGGAAGAAAAGAAACAGAATGGCTAAATCAGTGAAAGATGAAGGTATAAAAAGAATAGCTTAAACCAAAATGAAAAATGTATATATTGTACTTTACCAGTCTTTAAATGTATTGGCTGCATTGGTTATTTTTAGACTTTTGCCTTTCTATTTACCTGGTAACACACATTCTGTACCTTAATGTCTACGTTATTTAAGTGAAAAGCAATGGTCATCACACAGTGTGGCCTTCAAACATACGGTACAGTATATGCCTATGTAGTCAGGTGCTGAAATACAGAAACATGGGGAAGGACACCTTCCTCTCTGTACTGTTTTCTTTTATTTTCTGCAGTTATGTTGCTGCACTATCCCCTCCAGTCATCAGAGGGAGAGCTAAATTCAAAAAGGCCTATGGATTTCTATGCAGAATTTTGAGGATGATAGAGATTAAAGGGACTCATGGACCCTTTGCACTGCAATTCCCAAGAGCATTCTGAGGCAGAGGGGGGCACATCTGCTGCAGACTGCTGAGAAGCCAGTCCGGTGCAGACACCCAAGGCTGGGTGCGTACAGACCTCAACGAACACATCTGCATCATAGCCGCAGGGAGACCAGAGCATCCTCTTACCTGCTACTTCCCGTTGTTGTATCTCTAGAGCAGGGATATGCAATTAGCGGACCTCCAGCTGTTGCAAAACTACAAGTCCCATAATGCCTTTGCCTCTGGGTGTCATGTTTGTGGCTGTCAGTCTTGCTATGCCTCATGGGACTTGTAGTTCTGCAACAGCTGGAGGTCCGCTAATTGCATATCCCTGCTCTAGAGGCATCTTGTGGAGAGACTTAGGGCCCCCCTTCCTACAGCAAGAGTTCACCGCTGCACCGGAGGGACCGGTGAGAGGGCGCTGCCCACTGTTCACACTGCTAACAGGGACTGGAGGCAGGACATTAAATATACTGCACCTATACTGCATCTGTACTACACCTATACCACACCTTTCCTGCACCTATACTGCATGCTGGTTTACTAAAACTGCCATTAAGCTTATCAATACTACTTAAAAGAGCCCCAACGATAGCTGGTAGAAGAACATGTTAAAGGACTGCCCTCTTCCCGTAAAAACCATCCTGAAAGTCCCCTTTGTTCCCTTCTCCCATTTTCTTCTATCCTATGGACAGTAGAGAATATAAAAGCTAGGCATGGGTGTAGTGTAATCTGCCAACATCCAAATAATTAACAATAGCTAGGTTGCACAAAGTGCATACCAAAAAAGAACTCCTTGTGGACTTTGTAGGCAGAAAAAGAGTACGCACTTTGTGTAAAAAGTATACATTTTTATTAGAAAACTTGAAGTAAAAAAGAGAAGAAAGTCCCTAATAACATGACAAAGTAACAAAATGTCAGAAACCATGAAATCAGGCCGAGACAAAAGTACAGTTAAATGACACTTGTTTAATAATAAAAGTAAATCGAACAAACGTAGTCAAAACATAGTCAAAGTTCAGTAACCGGTATGAATAGTCAGCCAAGCCAGAGATCAATGTAGTGGAACAGCAAGCAGGATCTGGAGCCAGAAGGCATATCAGCAAAGCAAGTCGTGAACAGGATCGCAGGAGTTTCTGTGATGTGACCAAGGCGAAGCCAGAGATCCTCTGGACTGGACGGCTTAAGTAGGCAGGACTGACGAGCAGGATATCATCAACAGCTGAGTAACTGTGGAGAGATAGGAGCTGGCAATTAGCCAACAGATGAGCGGCCAGCTTGGAGAAGGAAGGGCTGAGCCCAGCCCTGACACAAAAAACAAATACACTAATACATGTCTCATAGCTGTATATGCACACAAAAATACCCTTAACCAGCTAAACCATCCATAGAGTTGCAACTTTAGGTCAGCCCAGGTTAGTGTTAGTGGTCATATCAACATGTTTCGGACAATAGTCCTTCCTAGATATCTACTTTCAGAAGCTAACATAATCCCATTCCCTGAGGAAGGACTATGTGTGTATATACAGCTATGAGACATGTATTAGTGCATGTGTTTTTTTTTTTTTTTACTTTGTCATGTTATAGGGCCTTTCTTCCCTTTTTACCTCCAAGTTTCTAATAAAAATGTAAACTTTTACACATACTTACTCTTTTTCTGCCTCCAAAGTCCATGAGGGGTTCTTATTTGGTATGCAACCTATCTATTATCTTATACATACCTACCAACATTTTGAGATGGGAATGAGGGACACCTACTACCAAACGTATGTAGGCATAGGACATGCCCCCTGCCACACCCCCTTAAAGGAGAATTAACCCCCCCAAAAAAGGTTAATTAAATCCACAAGGGCTTTTTTTTTTTACCACTACTATTCCTTTATATTGGCTTTTAAAATGTACAAATGCAGCTATTTGGATGAAAGGTTTAGCACTGGGAAACGCTTTTTGAAAGATAAAAAGTGCATTTTATATACAACTATATAGATCAGACCAAAATGAGGGACAAATGAGGAAGAATGAGGGACATTGCTTCAAATCAGGGACAGTCTCTCGAAATCAGGGACAGTTGGGGGCTATGTCTTATGGACAGTGCACACTCAGTCGGTCTAGGCCTAGAATGGTCACCATCAATGCACTTTGGCAGGATAGTTCCTGTGTTCAGTAAATCAAGCATTATTACTGCTCACTGCTGCACTTTAAGTGACCTTGGTACTGTTTATGCTGATCTTTACATTAAGTATCATCCTATACCTAGTCTTTATTACTAACTACCTACTATGCTGAATTGTGTTATGGCCTGTTTTTAATCCATTTCTATCCTTACTTCATTACAATCCATACAAGGTGATATTCTGCTTCATATTCCATTTGCCTCTACTAACTGGTTCAGTGCTGCTACTGGGTACAAAGTATTAATTTTGGTGATTTTCTGTGATATTGCATGCTTTGTACCCTCAACCTAGTGTTGTCAGAGGGGCTGAAGTTCTTAAAGTGGTTGAGGCAAGGACCTAACCAGCGGCTCCTATGGGGGTAGTACTACACGTATTGTTCATTTTTATTGCATGGAGGGTTGATGGGATTAGTAGTTTACAAAAAAGATAACCTATTTTATGTGGTCACATCAGTCCACAGGAAGTGACAAGGACACTGCATTTTTGATAAGATCAACTAGTATTTTCTGTACTTGCTAAAAGACAAAAAAAAAGGAAACAAATGCCTCTACTACATCTTATGCCGTGTACACACGATCGGAATATTCATCAGAAAAAACTTGGATGGTTTTTCCGACGAAAGCTTGCTTTGCATACACACGGTCACACAAAAGTTGTCTGAACTTTCGACCGTCAAGAACGTGGTGATGTACAACACTACAACGAGCCAACAAAATAAAGTTCAATGCTTCCGAGCATGCGTCAAATTGTTTCCGAGCATGCGTGTTTTTTTTGCGCGTCCGAATTGCATACAGACGAACGCATTTTCGGATAGGAACTTTTCCCGACTTGAAAATAGAGAACATGCTCTCAATCTTTTGCTGGCTGGAATTCCGCCAGCAAAAGACCGATGGAGCATACACTTGGTCGCATTTTCCGACAAAAAGCTCTCATCGGAGTTTTGCTGGTGGCATTTCCGATCGTGTGTACGCGGCATAAGGCTGGTAATCTGCAATATTTTACATTTCTGATTATGGGTTTAGATACACTTTAAAGCAAACCCATGATTTGCAGTTCATTATCAGCAGCATATACTTACCATTATGCTAAACAAAAATGGCAACCGCCCCAATTTATAACTAGCTTTTATAGCAAGGTGCACTAAGAATAGCTTTGCACAGAGCAAACAAAAAAATTCCCAGCACACTTACCAGCTAGCCAAATATAAAAAAAAAATATGCTGTGTAACAATTTGCAGTTTTACCTTGTCAAGACCCACTGTATAGTGAAGTCCTAACTCTAGTCTATGAAAACCCCCATTATGGAACATATTCAGTAAATGAATAAATCAAGGGCACATATGTCTGGAGGCACTCCATTCCTCCTTAAAGGTGCAGGGACACACCAGAAGCACAGCACAATGGCAACTGAAGGTGTCCAATTTGTCCCCATGCCAATTTCAGCAAGCTAAGCAAAAAAAGTCAACCGTCCCAATTAAAAACCTGCTTTTAGGGTAAGGTGCAGATGAAAGGGTTTTTTCAGAGAGCAAAAAAAAAACCAAAACAAAATGTATTTTCTTGCACACTTACCAGAAAACAAAAACAAACAAAAAAATTACATTACAAAGCTATGGGTTCTCTTTAACCTCCCTGGCGGTATGATTATTTCGGATTTTAGGTGCTGAAAGCGGTACAATTATTTTGCATGGAAATTTGGCGTTTTATATTGTAGGTCTGTAATTCTTAACAATAACACACTTAAATCTGTCCAAACAAGAGTCTAGTAGATATCCCGGGTATGATAAAGTTTGAAACACAAAAACATAAATTATAATATAATAAATAAAAATAAATAATTAAAAAAAAAAAAAAAAATTAATAATAAAATAAATTTCCCCACGATTCACTATCGCTCAATTCTGCAAGTGTTCTAATTTACTATCGCTGTTTTCTAGCTGGTATAAAGCCACTTTTGATGTAAAGGGACACTTTTTGGTTGCTATGGACAATCTCCAGTTTCCAGGCAGAAAGAACAGTATATATAACATAAAACTGCATGCAGGGCATTGGACAAAGCACTGGGGACAAAAGGGATGTGAAATAATTTCATACAGTACTGTAATCTTTAAGATTACAGTACTGTATGTGTTATGTTTTTACAATTCTTTGAATTTGCCGCCAGGCTCCACCCCCGTGCGTCGCGCCGCTCGCAGGGAACGGAGCCAGGCACGGAGAGGCTTCGGAGGAGGACGGAGCCCGCAGACACAGCGGGGGGACATCGCAGGATCCCGGGGACAAGGTAAGTAAAGCCACACCAGGATCCTGCGATGTAATCCCGAGTGTGGCTCGGGGTTACCGCTAGTGATCCTGAATTTTAACCCCGAGCCACACTCGGGAAAACCGCCAGGGAGGCTACAGAAGAACTAAATCCATTGCATTAACAGTTTCAAAAACAGTTACATTCCTGGCATGCTGGGAATGCAAACTGTCACATTTGCTTGTATTCTAGACCAAGCTGTCAAATGGTTGGCGTCATACCTGATCACATGTGCAGCACCATGTCAACCTTTGCAGCTTAAGGGGGCGTGGTTTTAGGGTAAATGCGGCTCAGTCACATGTTTTTTTGCCACTCCTCAGCTGCAAGTGTAAAGGAGTCCTTACAAATATGGCCTGGTGCTCCTGGTTTTGGTTTAAGCTCCATTGTAGATGATAATGTCAACGAAGAAAGGAGAAGAGGAATAGCTTCAGGGGACTATTCGTCAATAACCTGCATGAGGAAGCCTGTGAAACCTCAAAGTAAGGCAAGTAATCCTTTCTGCTAAATGAGCTATCTCTCTCTCTCATATATATATATATATATATATATATATATATATATATATATATATATATATATATATATATATATATTTACACACATATACACACACAAAATAAAATTATATATATATATATATATATATATATATATATATATATATATATATATATATATATATAGTTGGGAAAGGGAATACACTTTTCTTTTAAGCTGAGGGATTTCAGCTTTAATTCACCATATACAACTTTGCATTCATTCCCAGCAACTAAACCAACAACACAGTAAAGAAAAAAAAAAAAGTTGGTCTAAAGTCAGCCCTGGCTTTTTATATACCTTGGATACTCCAAATATGAGATCTGCCTGCTATGTTTTCCATTCAGTTTCTGTCCACCTACCAGTTTTGGCTACTCGCACCCAACTGTACATGTCACAGGCTCCCCATTACATTTCATTCTTCACATAAGATACATTGAATTAAATATTATTTTTTTTTTTTTTTTCGGAATTGAATTAAACCCCAACAGGAGAGAGGAAACCCCTCAATGGTCATGGCATGTGTGCAGAGCAGGCAAAGAAACAGATCAGTTCACATATCTCACCAAGAAAGTGCCTGAGGGATATAAGGAACTGCTCATTGCTTTAACCCTCTAGTATCCATCAAACACTGAAATAATAGTTCTGGATGGGCTGATCCTTTATATAGCTGCAGGCTAGGCACCACACAGCCTCAAGGGCTCAGGAAACCCACTGTTTTATTACTTTATTAACTACTTAAGGACCGAGACTCTTTTTGAGATTTGTTGTTACAAGTTAAAAACAGTTTTTTTTGCTAGAAAATTACTTGGAACCCCCAAACATTATATATATTTTTTCTAACACCCTAGAGAATAAAATGGCGGTTGTTGCAATACTTTCTGCCACACCGTATTTGCGCAGCAGTCTTACAAGCACACTTTTTTTTAGAAAAAATATACTTTTTTGAATTAAAACAAATAAGACAACAGTAAAGTTAGCCCAATTTTTTTTTATATTGTTAAAGATAATGTTACGCAGAGTAAATTGATACTCAATACGTCACGCTTCAAAATTGCGCCCGCTCATGGAATGGCGACAAACTTTTACCCTTAAAAATATTCATAGGCGACGTTTAAAAAATTCTGCAGGTTGAGGCAATACCTCACATGTGTGGTTTGAACACAGTTTTCATATGTGGGCGCTACTCACGTATGCGTTCGCTTCTGCACGCATGCTCGGCGGGATGGGGCGCGTTTCAAATTTTTTTTTTCTCTTATTTATTTTACCTTTTATTTTTACGCTGTTCTTTAAAAAAAAAATGTCATTTTTATTCCTATTACAAGGAATGTAAACATCCCTTGTAATAGAAAAAAAGTTTGACAGGACCTCTTAAATATGAGATCTGGGGTCAAAAAGACCTCAGATCTCATATTTACATTAAAATGTAATAAAAAAAAAAAAATTGTCATTAAAAAAAAAAAATGTCCCTTTAAGAGCTATGGGCGGAAGTGACATTCCGCCGCTGATAAAAGTGATCTTGTGGCGAAACCTCTGCAGAGACCACTATTATCGGAAACCAGACCGCCGGCCGAAGAAGAGGATACTGGGGTTATGGCAGCTAACTGCTGGCATAACAATGATGTTCCTCTTCAAAGTTAGGCCGTATATTGGCGTGCGGCGGTCCGGAAGTGGTTAAAGCTTTGCATTATTGTTATTAAATTAAACCAACCCTCCTGTATAAAATACAATATATATAACAAGACACTTTAAGGTCCCATTTGCGTGCTTGTAGTGCATGTACATTAATGCATGCTATGTTGCGTGTTAACATGCAATGTGTTAAAACAGCCCATTTAACTCAATGGGTTGAGAAAGAACCAAAATATCCTGAAAATCAGCAAAGAGTAACCCATAGCAAGCAGATTTTACAATTTGTCTGTTTAGAATAGTTAGTACAATGAAGAATTCTTGTCTGCTGTGAATTGCTGCCCTTTGCTCTTTATTTAAATAAGTAAGCCTTTGTTTGAAGAAGTTTAGTCTCAGATCACATTGTATCTTACAAAGCTATGTTCTCTCCCAGCTTTACAATACTTGACCTGCCATCCCTCCACTTTAGTTTATATTTTATGCTTTACTTCTTATAAGTAAATGTTTTTTCAATCCTTAAGGGCCCATGCACTTTATTGCACTGCACATTAAATGAGTTGGTGCAATGTAATATCACTCATTTTGAATGGCTCCCCAATGTACCTTACCAACGGCCGTGTGTTGCAGTGTTCTGCTAGAAATTGTACATGCACTGTTTTTAGTGCGTTTTGTTAAGCTAGGTAGCTTATTCAATTGAATAGGCTACCCTAATGCAACCCACGTTAATGTGCGGCATAATGCATGTTCACACTTGTGCACTAATGCACTGCAATAGCGTGAATAGGGACCATAAAGCTGAATTCCAGGCAGATATAAAAGACTCTCTAATACAGCTCTCTTATCAATAATACATCATTAAATGTATTAATTAAATGAAAGTAAATGAATTTAACGGCCTCTTGGAGTTGTCAGGGCTGGGCTTCTAGTAGCTCTCTTCTCAGTGCTCAACTGTCAGTTAATTATCAGCCACTCATTGTTTCCACAGTGACTCACCTGGTTATCATTACCTGCCTCATTAGTCCGGCCTACAGTCAGCCCCTTTTTTGCTATTTGAACTGCCTTCCTCATTCTCTCTGTGCCTTCGCCTGGTCAACATCTCCAGTGTGTCTCTGCTGTGTGCCTGTTATGACTTTGCCTGGCTGACATTGCTTCTGTTTCCTGACCCTTATCTTTGGCTTCCGACATCGCTGACTCCTGGCTTCCTGATCCTGGCTCGTCTGATTACCTATTTTGGCTTCTTAACCCTGGATTCTGTTTTGGACTACGTTCCTGATCTGTATTATTTTTACTATTACATTAAAGGTGTGGTTTTAACTGCATTTTCTGTCTCTGCCTGGTTCATGGTCCCTGACAGCTGTCTACTGGCCAGAAGAGCTCAGAGAAAGGAAGAAATAGCAGCTCAGGGAGCCAGTTTTACCACATGTTATTGATTTGAACAGGCTGCCTATAAGTGGCTGCACAGAACACCTGTGAAGACAAGCCTTCCTGTGGGTATATGGAGCCTGTGTAAATTGGGCCTTAAAGTGGATTTATCATTAAAATTCACTTCTCTTGGAAAAAGCACGTCAGCATTGCTAAAATAAAAAAAAATGTATTTCTTACTTATCATGAACAACAAACTGCTGCTATCAAGCTTCCAGTTTAGGCAACCTAGATCACCTAGAACCCAGATCACATGGGCTCTGCCTGTGAACCATTAGAAAACAGCAGAATCTATCTTTTTCAATCAGAGCATGTCAAGTTAACTTACAATGAGCTAGAAGGAAGCAGAACCTGTTTTTTAGTTTGAAATAGAGTAGATTTTCATTTTAGTTCCCCCACTGTCTACTGGTTTGACTTTGCCGAAACAGAACGTTATGGGGAACCAAAAAAAAAAAAAAAAAGCCTTATAATCATGAAACATTTTCTGGTCGACCGTTTTTACCTCTGCCCCCCTAACCCACAACCTAGCAAATGCCTTTTTTTTTAAATTTTAATTCTTCATGTGTGATAAAATCTTCCATGCCCCAATATAATCACAGGGGCTGCCAAAACCTTAACTCATTCAGAGCTGGAAGGAAGGACCATCCCATCTTCCAATCGCAGGGCACCCTGTGGGGTTTGGCTCTGATTGGAAACAAGTGGGAAGGTGATCAAAAGTGACAGTGCCTCTTCAACATACCTAGTGACACAGCCCTATGCAGTTGCAGTGGATGGCAACGCTGTCGTGAATTCATTGCAGGCCCTGCAGGTAGGGTTGCCACCTCATCCCTTTAAACCCAAACACATATTAATTACACAGGTTCTGTGGCTGATTAAGGTGGTAATTAAACTCACTTGGTGTCTTATCTGCATTAAACTAGCCTCAGAACCTGTGTAATTCAGATGTGTTCGGGTTTAAAGGGATGAGGTGGCAACTCTACCTGCAGGGTTGCCACCCTTCCAAAGGAAGACGGCTTGAAGAATCACCAGGTGTTTTTTGTCTATGATAGACAGAGATATTTCTGAATTATAGGATACATAGATGTTTAAGCTGATGAATTTTCAGTTTGGGCTACTTTAAGGATGCATGCATGTTGGCAAAAAAAAACTTTCTTGTGGAATAAATCTTTGATCAGTCATAGAAAGTTGCTGTGTAGGATAATGAGAGCCTCTGACTGTAGGAATTTCTCAACATTACTCAGGGGTCATTTTCTACAAGATCCGATAGTTGTTCGCAGCATGTGAATCAGATGCATCGCTTGCATGAAATTGCTCATGTACATGCACTCTTCCTATAACTGCTGATGTCCATGCTGGGCCACGTCTATTATTTACAAGGACAACAGCGGTATAAACCAAACAGATCCCTCTGTGATCTTTAAGCTGAACCATCTTACCAGCATTCAAATCAAAGCACAGCTGAATGAAATGCTTGTGCAGACATGTTCGTCCTCTCTGTTGATAATTTCATTGTCGACAAAAAGGTCACAATGAAAACATGCATTACAATGAAACAAATCAGTGGAAACTGATGTCGGCTGAAATACAACAGCAGCCGCTTCCAACTAGACAGGTAAAAATCAGATTTTATAAATGCAGAATCTCCAGTCAGAATGCTGTAAAAGGAATCATAATTTGCAAAATGATTTAATCAATTAAAGAAATGCGGTTTTAAGTATGTGCTGAGCTACCTTTTGATGCAAATTATGCATTTTATTTTAGTAAATTGTCCCTCATTAAAATGAAGCAATTCCACTTATGTTTTAGTTTGTGATTAATAAAACCATTGCTGTCAGCAATCAGGCCAATGAAATCCTTACCCATTACCAGCTGACGAAATTTTGGTACACATCATACTTTTTATTTGATTCATTTGAAATACATAGTCAATTGCATAATGTGGGAGGATTGACCTACTATCGTATGTAAATTTGATACCGTGAATTTGTCATTATAAAAGAACAGTGGCAGACGCTCATGCAGGGTACAGGGGCACCGCACCCCCTAATAAATGCGCCCGACCCCTAATCTACATGCAGGGCACTGGACACATGGATTCCAATGGGTTTTTTTTTTTTTCAAAGCACATGATTAGAGCCTGAGGCTCTAAATGGCTTCAAAAAGGGTGGGCTCGGGGCATAGAGCACTGCACCCAGAGCCCACCTATTTGTGTGACATTAGCGAATTAATATTCACTAATGTCTTCCGTTTCTCCTCCCGGCCAATCAGGAAGCAGCAGACTTGATTGGTCAGGAGTCCTAAGACACGATTGGCTGCGAGTGCTAAGTCCTGATTGCCAGGGAGGACAAGCAACCCCCGGGACTGGGGAGGAAACGCAGGGGGGAAGCCACCAAAGTCGCAGCCTGAATGGGGTAAGTGCAGGGCCTGGCTGGCAAGCGATGAGGCAATCGAATGGTGGGGGAAGCAGCGTGTGAGCGCATGCGGGGGGGTGTTTGGTTGGTTGGCTGGCTGGGGGGCTGCACCCTCAAATAAATTGAGCACAAGCCACCACTTTAAAAGAATAAGAACAGGCATACCTACAGAAAATATGGGACTGAATACATACCTTTGCTCTGCTTGCACCGCAAGAATGCTGTTCCATTCAAGAGAAGTCCTCCACTGAAATCTGCTGGGACACTCACACTTTCAAGAGTGTCAATCTCCTTGTCTTTCCCCCTTCCCTGCAATTACTGGTTCCTCCCACAGATTTCCACATCATTACTGGAAAAGGTAGTGACGTTGAGGTTGGAGAAGACCACCGAGTTGTGGGGGACCAAGGAGGTCAACACTCCAGGAAGTGTCGTTTGTCAGCAGAGTTCAGTGGAGGGCTTCTCTTGAACTGGACAGTGTTCTAAAAGTGTAAACACTATTAAAAGTAAGTATTCAATCCCTTATTTTTCACTGTGCTCTATCTTTTTTTTTTTTATATAATGACAGGGTTGTTTTTCAGCCTCTAGCAGGCTGATTGAAGTGGATGTGGCTGTTATTTTAAAGATAATGTGTTCACAGCCAATATCACATTTCTAAAGGCAACAAACATAGCTGTTATGGGTTTCAGAGTTTCAAAGCCCTTAGACGGCAAAAGAAAACTGCGGGCAGTGGCAGAATCAGCTGGTTCAGGGCTTGTTCATATGTGTGGTAGCCCTTGCCACCTGTCTAAAAATAGATCCATGTTGGATTATATTTCAGAAGTTTTACCCACCACACCACTACCTTGATCATCGCACACAGTTGCAGGGTGGTTGGTGTGATGTTTTAACACCAAGTATAGGCAGACAGTAAAGAGCTTGAACATGAGCCTGATGTTTATTCAGCAGCATCCATCTTACAACTACCACAGCTCCCCGCCCCCAGATCACATGACTAAAACTGTTAAAGTGACACTAAAGGTTTGTTTTAAAAAAACAAAAAAAAACAAACATGTCATACTTACCTCCACTGTGCAGCTCGTTTTGCACAGAGTGGTCCCGAACCTCATCTTCTGGGGTCCCCCGGAGGCTCCTCCCCATATCAGATAACCCCCTGGGAGAAGCGCTCCCCTGGGGGTTACCTTGCGGGCGAGCTCCCGAGTCCAGCATTTGGTGTCCATAGAGGCAGAATGCAGTACTCAGCCCCGCCCTCGGCGCCCACATCATTAGATTTGTTTGACAGAAGCGGGAGCCAATGGCTGCACTGCTATCAATCTATCCAGTCGAGAACCCTGGGCAGAGAGAGAGTACGTCCCCGTGGGACAAGTTCGAGGGTTCAGGTAAGTAAACGGGGGGGCTGGGAGGCCGGTCACTGACAGGTGTTTTTTCACCTTAACAACCCCTTTAACTGTTTCCTAACATGCATAAGGAACTAGGCATAACAATTGAACTTGAAGTATAACAAAGCATACACATCATTACAGTTGGGGCACAAGCCAATCATTTGAATGGGTCATATGAGGCATGTCACTGAATAAATATCTAGTTTATATTGATCATTAAATTGTTTATTATTTCCAAATCAAGTTAAAAAGTATCAGTAATCTTTGGTAAAAGACATGATATACTGTAAATAACAGTTAACTTGTAAACACATACAATCATGGGCATCCGCAGGTAGGGGCAAGAGGGGTCAGGCCCCTCCCCCCCGGAATCAGGGATCAGATCAGCACTGTTAAATTCAGCGGTGGCGTTGCTATGGGGGGTGCGGGCAACCCGCACCCGGGTGCCACCCGCCAGTCAGGTGACACCATCAAGGTGCTGTCAAGCCCCCAGCTCAGTCCTGTAGAGAACTCGGCAGCACTGTGACAGGAGAAAGACAAGCTGCAGGCTGTCAGAGGTTTCCACCGCTCGCCCCCACCCTTTCTCCTATCAGGGAGAAGAGACGGGGGCTCTCACTAGGTTCACCACCCAGCTTCCTGCCCACTCCATTCCTTCCCCATTGGCCATAACGGAGGACCAATCAAAGGAGACTAGAAGAGAGCATCATGGGACATGTAGTCCCGAAGATTGGCGGCTCCATTTTCCACAGGGAGGAGGCTACAGCTCGATCAAGAGAGAGATTGAGAGACTGCAGCCTGGAAAAAAACTGAGGGAGCGAGTGCTACAGGACAAAGAAAGGAGTGTGCTGGGCGGGAGCCAGAGAGAGCCATGCTGCCCAGCGCTACTAGTAAGCCACACTGCTCAGCATCACCAGAGAGAGAGCCATGGTGCCCAGTGCCACCAGAGAGAGAGCCACGCTGCCCAGCGCCACCAGAGAGAGCCATGCTGCCCAGCGCCACCAGAGAGAGCCACGGCACCCAGCATCACCAGAGAGCCATGCTGCCCAGTGCCACCAGAGAGCCACGCTGCCCAGCGCCACCAGAAAGAGCCACGCTGCCCAGCGCCACTAGAGAAAGACTGAGCCACTGCCAGGGTACAGACATGCTACACTACTGACCAGAGTCACCCCCGGGGGAACCCAGAGTGAGAGGTCGTCCAGCCGGAGGGATCACTGCTGTAGTTTCTCTGGGTCTGGTAAGAGTGCCTATCGCCCATTATCCATTACTTATCCTAGGGACTGTACTACGTCTGCGGTCTCTGACCATGATAATGTGATAGTGATGTTGTCGAAAAGGGGTGGCACATGGGTGACCCTAAAACGATGCCCCCCTCCCCTGAAAAAAGTTCTGCGGAGGTCCATACATACAATTATTATACAAAGTAAAATACAACATGATAAGCAGTACAATTTCATAGATCATTCATCCATTAATAATAAACATAAGCAATTGCTCTTAGAGAGGCAAACTTGTCTGGGCATCAGTTCAAAGTGTACTCGACACAAGTTTCATGGCTCACACCACTCATCAGGAGTAAAATGCTCTGAAATGAAATCAATAACATATCTATAAATATAGGATACCGTTTTAAAGGAGAACCATCTCTCAAAAAAAGGGGGGTCTATAACTTACAAAATGGTCCAATAGCAACGCCCAACCTATATCCAAGGGAAGACGGGGGACAAGATGATGAAATTGTACTTCTAATCATGTTGTATTTTACTTTGTATAATAATTGTATGTTTGTATAAGTGAACTGTTATTTACAGTATATCATGTCTCTTACCAAAGATTACTGATACTTTTTAACTTGATTTGGAAATAATAAAACATTTAATGATCAATATAAGCTAGATATTTATTCAGTGACATGCCTCATATAAAGTCCCATTCTTTCCTCTTCCTTTTTTGTTTAAACATATAGTAGGGATGCAGGTTTGCCACTGCTATGATTAGGTTGTGTCAGGTCACATTATTACATTTCCAAACAGGGTGGAAGTTACCCACTTTTCTAGCGACCTGCCACACCATAATCAAACAATTTATTACCCATCCACATTAATACATCTTTCTTTATTGAGCCAAACTGTCTGTAAAATTCAAATCGCCATATATATCTATAGTTTTATTCAGTTTATTTTATTGCTGAAATATAGGGGTATTAGACAGAGTGGGGATTATTTACTATAGCGCCAATAAATGATCCTGCAGTCCCGGAAAATAGCGCCCAATTTATGTCAATTAAGATTTTAACTCTCAGAAACTGGGCACAAATGCAAATGGAAAGCAGTGCTATTCCCGGCAAACATGCCTGTCAGCTCATATATGCGGGAATAGTGGAAGTCAATGGGGCTCGAACCTGCAAAATCCAAAGTTCTCACTAAAGGCTTATATGCAACTTCTTTGCCATAAAAAGTGTATGGGGACCTGGGTCCTACCCCAGGGGATATGTATCAATTGGAAAAAATGTTTTTAAAATGGTTGTTTTTTCAGGAGCAGTGAATTTATTAATGCTTAAAGTGAAACAATAAAAATGAAAAATTCCTTTAAATATCGTGCCTGGGGGGTGTCCTTAGTATGCCTGTAAAGTAGTACATCTTTCCCATGTTTATTACTGTACCGCAGCAAAATTGCATTTCTAAAGGAATAAAAATATAATTTAAAATTGCTCACGGCTGTAATGTATTACAAAGAAAAAAGCAGCGTAGGTTCCCCCCACCAGGCCCTTCGAGTCTGGCATGGATATTAAGAGGAACTCCACGCCAAAATGTTTTTTAAAAAAATGGCATAGGGCTCCCCCAAAATCCATACCAGACCCTTATCCAAGCACGCAACCTGGCAGGCCAGCAAAGAGGGGAACGAGCAAGCGCCCCCCCTCCTGAACCATACCAGGCCACATGCCCTCAACATGGGAAGGGTGCTTTGGGGTCCCCCAGATCCTGCCCCCTCTCCCTATGTGAATGGGTATGGGGTACATAGTACCCCTACTCATTCACCAAAAAAAAAGTGAAATGTGACAAAAGACAATAGCCGGTTTTGACAATTCCCTATTAAAAATGTCTCCTTTTTCCCCTGCTTCTTCCTCCGGTCTTCCTTCGGTTTTCTCCTTCTTCCTCCGGCTTCTTCTTACCCCTGCTTCATCCACCGGTCTTTCTCCACCGCCACTCCCGCTGAACATTCAAAAAACGAACCTCCTCTGATGCTGCGATGGGGCGGGAGACATCACTCCGAGACCCTGCCCCTTGTGACTTCACCACCCGGGGCATGATGAGTCAGTGATGGCACAAGGGGCGGGGTCTCCAGGTGACGTCATACGACAGCCACACCCCCTAGTTATATATGAAATGTGCCCTATGCAAGCGGACAGAATGGCTGGCCTCAGCGTCGGAGGAGGTTCATTGCTTTCATGTTTAGCGGGTCGTGGCAGGAGCGGCGGAGGAGAAAGATTGGAGGACAAAGCGGGGGAAGAAGAAGCCGGAGGAAGAAGGAGAAGACCGGAGGAAGAAATGGGGGAGATGGAGGAAGAAGCGGAGGAAAGAAAGAAGAAGCTGGAGGAAGAAGGAGAAGACCGGAGGAAGAAGCGGGGGAATAAGACATTTTTAATAAAGGATTTGTCAAAAACTGGCTGTTGTCTTTTGTCACATTTCACAGCTTTTTTTGGTGAATGGGTAGGGGTACAATGTACCCCTACCCATTCACATGGGGGGGAGCAGGATCTGGGGGCCCCCTTTTTAAAGGGGGCTTCCAGATTCTGATAAGCCCTCCACCTCGCAAACCCCCACAACACCCTGCAAGGGTTGTGGGGATGAGGCCCTTGTCCCCATCAACATGGGAACAAGATGCTTTGGGGGGACCTCAAAGCACCCTCCCCATGTTGAGGGCAAGCAGCCTGGTATGGTTCAGGAGGGGGGGTGCTCGCTCATCCCCCTCCCTTTCCTGGCCTGCCATGGCTGCTTGCTCGGATAAGGGTCTGGTATGGATTTTGGGGGGGGGACATCATGTCAATATTTTTTTTTTAATTTTGGCGTTTTTTTTCCTTGATTTTTGAATAGATGGATTTTTGGAATTCCACACCAATAATACTATTGAATAATTACATACAATTGCATGCATTTGAAGCGTTAAAATGTTGTAATAAACCCAACTGATGTGCATTCGCTAATTATGCTGCTGATTACAATGTACGTTTTCAGGAGGTGATACCATTGGTGGGATTCAAATCAAATCCGTAGCTTGAACCTTTGAAGGTAGCAGGGCATAACACTACGCTATGGAGCTGAGCACAATCATATATAGAAAATACTATTACTACTTTTCATTCTATACAATAATGTTTTGCATTTGAGACATTAATATTATGGTAACAACCATGCTCATGTGCCATTGGCTATTGGGTAGGGATGAGCTGAACACCCCAGTTCTGTTTGCACCAGAACTTGCAAACAGGCAAAAAATTTGTGTGAACACTGTTAAAGTCTATGGGACACGAACATGAAAAATCAAAAGTGCTAATTTTAAAGGCTTACATGCAAGTTCTTGCCATAAAAAGTGTACGGGGACCTGGGTCCTGGCCCAGGGGACATGTATCAATGCTCCGCCCCTGCCCAGACCCCGCCCCATTCGGTATCGGCATAAATACTTTTTCGGCTTTTCGCCGAAAGGGCCATTTTCGGCCGATATGTTTCGGCCGAAATTTCGGTGCATCCCTAAGAAAAATGTAAAACAATGGAGTGAGTCCTCCCCTCCCCCCAATCCATTACCAGACCTGTATGAATATTAAGGGGAACCCTGCTCCAAAATGTAAAAAAGAAATGGCGTACCAGACATGGTAAATCCATACCAGACCCTTATCCGAGCACGCAACCTGGCAGGCCACAGGAAAAGAGGGGGCGAGAGAATGCCCTCCCCCTCCTGAATCATCCCCACAACCCTTGCCCAGTGATTGTGGGGGTCTGCAGGCTTATTGGAATATGGAAGTCCCCTTTAAGAAGGGGGCCCCCAGATCCCATTCCCCCTATGTGAATGGCTATCGGGTACATTGTACCACTTTCCATTCACCAAAAAAAAGCGGTGAAATGTGACAAAAAACAATAGCCAACTTTATTGTAAAATAGCTCTGAGCAGTCTTCTCCCCCAGGCCGTGTCTCCCACTGTCATCTTCTCCTGGTGCTGTCTCTCTTGCCGCCATCTTTTGCCACCGTCTCTCCCACCACCGCCTACTTCTCCCGCTGCTGTGTTCTTCCTCGCCACCGCCATCTTCCGTTGTGTTGTCACCCGCTGTCTGGCGTCTCTTACACAGCTATGGGGCATGACCATCAGTTTACATCACATGGAAAGCCTGCCCCCTTTTTTTCCAAAAGATAAAGGGGGTAGGCTCTCCGGGTGACGTCAATGGATGGTCACGCCCCATAGCTGTGTAAAAGACGCCAGACGAAGTGGAGAAAAGAAGAAGCTGGATTTTTCAATGATTTTTTAATGTTTTTTTGTCACATTTCACTGCTTTGTTTTGGTGAATGAGTAGGGGTACAATGTACCCGATATCTATTCTCATAGGGGGGGCCGGGATCCGGGGGCCCCCTTCCAGATTCTGATAAGCCCCCTTATTGGGGGGAACCCCAAAGCACCCTCCCCATGTTGAGGACATGTGGCCTGGTACGGTTCAGGATGGGGGGGCGCTCTCTTGTCCTTTTCCTGCGGCCTGCCAGGTTGCGTGCTCGGAGAAGGGTCTGGTATGGATTTTGGGGGGGGGGCCCCACGCCATTTTTTTATTACTTTTGGCTTGGGGGGAGGGGTTCCCTCCGGATCCATACTAGACCCGAAGTGCCCAGTATAGACCTGGGGGGGGAGGACCCACGCCATGTTTTTTAAATTTTGGCGTGGGTGGGTCCCCTCCGAATCCATACTAGACCCGAAGGGCCTGGTATAGACCTGGGAGGGAACCCCATGCCGTTTTTCTGCGATTTGTTTTTTTTTGCTGGCTTTTTTTTTACTTTCAGTGGGGAAGCCGCTGACAGCTAATGACTCATTGGTTGTTAAGGACGCGGTGACTGGCTTCCTGTCCCCCCGGTTAGCAACCAGCTATATACAGTGTTAAAATAAGACTTGCAAAACACATAAAAAATCACATCACAAATGCAACAGTTTCATTTCTGGTGCGATTCCATTGAAATCTATTACCTACAAATTGCGTGATAAAAGTCCCCGACCGTTTCCAAATATGCACTGGCCGCAAAACATAGATGTGAACTAGTTCCATAGGAAACCATGTTAAATGGACTGTAGAGTGTTTCTGCAAACTGCAAAACGCACTAAAAAATGCATAGGTGTGAACCTAGGGTCAGAGCCAGTTCACACTGGAGCGATGCGGGAACCCTGCGAATCCCGCGCGGGTTCCCGCATTGCATACAACTCTCAGGCAGTTCACACTGCCATATGCGAACTGCTGGGAGTGTCAGTAGAAAGCTAATGACACCCCCCAAAACAGTTTGCATATCGCAGAACGAACTGCAAATTTAGACAACACCCATGGGATCCGATTCTGCTGCGGACCAAAAAAAAAAAAAAAAGTCCTGTGCGAGTTTGGTCCGAATGAGGTGCAAATTTAACCATACAAACCGTATGGCTGAGTTTGCATCACACAGACATCACATGTGATTTCCAGTGCGTGGCAAATCACATCCGATGTCGGACAGCACAGCAGTGTGAACCGGCCCTAAGGCCCCTTTCACACGTGTAACTTGTCCTGCAACGATTTAACTTGACAGATTAAAACATTTGAAAATGTCCGTCAACAAAAGTGGAGTTACTCTTTAAGGTTCAGCATATCTACTTTTCTAAAGAAAAAAAAAAAATCACAGCATAGACCCTTCTAGAATAAACCAGGCCAACATTCCCTCAATACTAGAGGAATTGTTTGTTATAGGGACACCATCCAGTATGCCTGACCTGTTTGGCTGAGTAATTCTGGGAGGAGGGAGGCATACTTTTTTTTTCCCCTTAAATCTTTTACATAAACGTTTCAGCACAAGAGATATTGCTGGCAGATTAGTGAAAGCACAAATCCCGTTATTTAACAAGATTGGCCCAGAAATACAAAGATAACCTCTACTGTACTTTAGACATTTGACTGACATTTAGCAACAATTCCATTTTGCACAATTTCCCCATCAAGCGCCACTAATTAACCACTTCAGCCCAGAAGGTTTTACCCCCTTAATGACCAGGCCATTTTCTGCGATACGGCACTGTGTTATTTTAACTGACAATTGCGCGGGCGTGCGACACTATACTCGAACAAAGTTGGTGTCCTTTTTTTCCCCACAAATAGAGCTTTCTTTAGGTGGTATTTGATCACCTTTGTGGTTTTTATTTTTTGCGATATAAACAAAATAACAATGACAATTTTGAAAAAAAAATATATATTCTTTACTTTCTGCTATAAAAACATACCCAATTTAAAAAATGTAAAAAATCTGATTTCTTCATCAATTTAGGCCAATATGTATTCTGCTACATATTTTTGGTAAAACAAAATCCCAATTAGCATATATAGATTGGATTGCGCAAAAGTAATAGCGTCTACAAACTATGGGATAGATTTAGGGACTTTTCATGTATTTTAAAAATTTTTTTATTAGTAATAGCAGGACTGCAACATCGCAGTGGACAAATTGGACAATAAGTGACACTTTTTGGGGACCAGTGATGCCAATACAGTGATCAGTGCTAAAAAAAAAATCCACTGACACTGTATAAATGACACAGGCAGCGAAAGGGATAACACCGGGGGCGATCAAAGTGTTAAATGTGTTCCTCAAGTGTGCTTGCTAACTGTTTGGGTAATGGACTCACTGCAGGAACAGAGAGATCTCTGTTCCTGATGAGCAGGAATCACAGATCTTTGTTCCTGTCGGACAGAACAATGGTCTGCTTTGATGACTTTAGCAGACCGCCGTTATGTCATTCCCCAGAGAGATCACGGGAGGCGTTGCCCGCCAGGCCTGCTGATTGGCTCACACTGGGTCCAATCACAGCGGGAGCGGGCCAGCGGCGGCGTGCAAGCGCCCCAGACCAGGTCAAGCAGACAACGTACAGGTACGTTGTTCCCTGAAGCCGGGCCACCCTGCCGCAGTATATGTGCGGTGGGCGGTCCGGAACTGGTTAAACAGAGCAAATGCAGGTAGAAACTAATAGGTGAATCCCAACAAATTTCACTTTGGCGAACGTCTATTAATTATTCACTGGCCGAAATAAAAATTTTCAAGGTTTTTGAAAAATGGCATGCAAGCGTTGCTGGAGCGCATGTAGGCAAGAAGTAGTAGCAAAGATGCTGCAGAATAACAGCAGCCCTGAGATGCAACAAGGTATAAAAAAGGTGAATTTTTTTTTTTTTATATATATATATAAAAACAACTTATTTTTAATATTATTACTATATAGTCATTTATAAAGCTCCAACAGTTTTTACAGTGTTTTACAAAATAAAGGAACAGTATATATATAAAATATATATATGTATATATATATATATATATATATATATATATATATATTATAAAAACATAAATAAAAAAATAATATAGTATATAAAATAAAGGTACAGTATACAAAATGTACACACACACACACACACACATTTTATAAAAACATAAATAAAAAAAAGATATAGTGTATAAAATAAAGGTACAGTACAGTTAAAGCACAAAACAAGAGATAGGAGGAGGAGAGTTAAAATGTCACTCAGTTAAGATTTCCATATACTTTAAGCTTGTTTATAAAGGTAATTTAATAAATAAAGTCTTTCTTGACGCATAGCTGAACATGTAATTGGTGGTTGCCTGGCAAATAAAGAAAACTATATACAGTATGTCACACAGCTCTATGACATCTACTTACCCAGGAAATTGTCACGCTGAGGAGATACAGGTTATATTATCAGCAGTAAAATGTTACTTAATTTAGACTTCTGCCAAAAATGAGATCATATTATCCTTGTGGCCGGTTCAAAGATGCTATGGTAATGTGACTGTAAAACATCTTTGCTGTAATAAATTTTGGGTGGGTAACCCTGTTTATCAGCAAACCCTCTTTTTGCAACAGCATGATTGTCCCCTGCCAAAACTGTGCAGATGTCGTACTGTCATTCATCAGGCAATACTCAATGGCCTCTATGGCCTTGGTGATGCATTCAAAGCTGAATGTCACATCTCCATGGACTCCTATTAACAGGAAGCAGGCAAACATCAGGCTTAAGATCTTGCTCTGTTATAACAATGTAGTAGAAGAGATAATATAAGACTAGCAGGCCTAGGATGCACAACAGTCCTAGGATGCACCACATGGCAAAGGACATGTGCCTATACGATGCACTAACTCTTATGACTGGATAGCAAAAATACAAAAGAAATGTACTGATTTTTTTTTTTTAAAAAGCAGACCACCCAAAGCCGCCCTAAAAGGAGCAACATGTATCCGCTGAGGCCAATGTATCTGCAACTTATAGCAATATGTCATTGTATCCAAATGTAGCACCGTATCCGTAGTCTCATTCATAGCAGCACGGGGCAAGTGAATCCCCACAGAAGCTGAGAAGGATCCACTTGCCCATGCTTGAATGAGGTAGGCTGACAAACTACTGATATGCCGCTAGATTTGGGATACATTGTCATACTACTATAAGTTTCAGAGCTATTGGCCCCAGCGGATGCATGTTGCTCTTTTGGGGCAGTTCTGGGTGGTTCGCAGTTGACGAATGCTGACAAGACATTGTATATTTTGGTTTTAACTTGGCTGGCTGGTTGCATATTTTATAAAGCACAATTATACTGGTCATTCCCCGGAGGAAGGAATTCAGCCAAAACATGTCCCACCAAGCTATGTAGTGGAATAATGTCCTTACAGGATGTCTCCAACTTACAACTCACAACTCAATGCATTGTTTAAACTGGTTGTATACCGCTGGATGGTTTTTTTTTTTTCCTGCAAGGTTAAGTCATAACCTTGTGTTGTGACTTAACCTTGTGTCATGAGGATAAACCAGTGTTTATCCTCATGTCAAGACACATCACAGAAAGCACCTCCATGGTTAACAGAGGACAGAATTGAAATTAGACTTGGGAAACTTAACATTAATAAATCACCGGGACCAGATGGCTTGCACTCGAGAGTACTTAGGGAACTCAGTCAAGTAATTGCCATACCATTGTTCCTAATTTTTACTGACAGTTTACTGACTGGAATGGTACCATCAGATTGTAGAAAAGCCAATTTAGCACCAATATTCAAAAAGGGCCCAAAATACATCCCTGGAAATTAGACCAGTTAGCCTAACATCAATAGTATGTAAACTCTTGGAGGGGATGATAAGGGACTATATACAAGATTTTAGTAATAAGAACGGTATCATTAGCAGTAATCAGCATGGACTCATGAGGGATCGTTCTTGCCAAACCAATATATTAACCTTCTATGAGGAGGTGAGTTGCCATCTAGGTAAAGGAAGGCCCGTAGACATGGTGTATCTGGATTTTGCAAAAGCATTTGACACAGTTCACCATAAACGTTTACAGTACAAAAATAAGGTCCGTTGGCATGGACCATAGGGTGAGTACATGGATTGAAAACTGGCTTCAAGGGCGAGTTCAGAGGGTGGTGATAAATGGGGAGTACTCAGAATGGTCAGGGGTGGGTAGTGGGATCCCCCAGGGTTCTGTGCTGGGACAAATCCTGTTCAATTTGTTCATAAATGACCTGGAGGATGGGGTAAACAGTTAAATCTCTGTATTTGCGGACGATACTAAGCTAAGCAGGGCAATAACTTCTCCGCAGGATGTGGAAACCTTGCAAAAAGATCTGAACAAATTAATGGGGTGGGCAACTACATGGCAAATGAGGTTCAATGTAGAAAAAAGTGAAATAATGCATTTGGGTAGCAAAAATATGAATGCAATCTATACATTGGGGGAGAACCGCAGGGGAATCTAGGATGGAAAAGGACCTGGGGGTCCTAGTAGATGATAGGCTCAGCAATGGCATGCAATGCCAAGCTGCTGCTAACAAAGCAAACAGAATATTGGCATGCATTAAAAAGGGAATTAATTCCAGATATAAAAGAATAATTCTCCTGCTCTACAAGACTCTGGTCCGGCCGCACCTAGAATATGCTGTCCAGTTCTTGGCACCAGTCCTCAAGAAGGATGTACTGGAAATGGAGCGAGTACAAAGAAGGGCAACAAAGCTAATAAAGGGTCTGGAGGGTCTAAAGAGGAAGTTTACTTCCTCTTTAATTGGGCAACTGCGTGGCAAAGGAGGTTTAATGTTGATAAATGTAAAGTTATGCACTTGGGGGCTGAGAATATGCATGCATGCATCATACATACTAGGGGGAGTACAACTGGGGGAATCCATAGTGGAGAAGGATCTGGGGGTTTTGATAGATCATAAGCTTAATAATGCAATGCCAAGCTGCAGTTTCCAAAGCAAGCAAAATCCTTTCTTGTATTAAGAGATATGGACTCCAGAGAGCAAGATATAATTTTACCCCTGTACAAATCATTAGTAAGACCTCATCTGGAAAATGCAGTTCAGTTTTGGGCACCAGTTCACAAAAAGGATATTTCATTTTTGAGTGTTCTATTCCCTGTGTTTTTTTTCTCTGGAAGAAGCGGGTGACCATGAAACATGTTGGGTTAAGTCGACCTACACATATCTTCTCTGGAGTGGTTTCCCAGGTAGAAGTGACCCCACTATTGGGGATGTAGAAACCGTCAAGAGGGAGAATATTTGTACACTATGCATTTACATGGCCTTACATTGTGTTGTGAAACTATTTGTATAGAATAAAATTGATTGCTTTTGAAAAAGATCCTTGTTCTAATGTCCTATGACGGTACCCCTTAAAATCCTGCTGCCCCACTTTATCAACAGCATCAATTATGTCAGCCAGAAATGTAAATCCACATCAATGGTGATGAGCAACACCTGTCTATGTTGACCAGGCTATGTTGACCCACCACCAGAACAACCAGCCACACCCACCCAACAGTTATTGTACTGTTGACCCTTCCCAGCCACTTAGTTACCGATGGTGGCTTAGAATTTATCTATTTCCAGGTAATCGCCTTTCTAGCTTGATATAGACATCTCAATTCTGCTGTTCGTTTGACTCCAAATACCACACTCTGCTCCATATATCCCAACACACACATCACCGGATCCAATCGTAAACTTATTCTAAATACTAAATTTATTTTACCCAACACCTCTTCCCAATATTTATATAGTTTGGGACACCTCCAGAGCATATGAATCAAATCCCCATTTGCAACACCACATCTGGGGCAGGCTGCATCAGGACGTCTCCCAAACTGAAACAATCTTTTAGGTGTATAATATGCTCTATGTATAATATAAAACTGCGTGAGCCTTTGAGCTGCTGAAAGGGACAATAAATCTATTGAGGGTACTATGCCATTCCATTGAGCATCCATTCATTTTCCCACATCTTCCTCCCATTTTACTCTACAGTACTATAAAGCTGAGAATCTTTTTCCAGTACGTTTAAGTGTATATTTTTATATAATTTCGAGATCATCCCCTTTAGGGAAGCGGCCTCTACCAGCGTTTTCAATAAGGGGGTTTTACTCCATTCTAACCTCCCCTCTTTAAATTGTGTTGTCAGTGCATGTCTTAGCCGTAGGTACTGATAGAAACTTCTATTTTATAGCCCAAATTTCTTTTTCAGCTCCTGAAATTTCCCCGGCTATGTATAATTGCGACAACCTTACCACTCCCTTTTGTTTCCAGTTGCTAAAACTCTCCAGCCTCAAGCTCAGGCAAATTCACATTATCCCAAATAGGTGTATACACTGTAAATCCTGAATATTGAAATATTGTTTGTGTTCCATACCTTCAACATCAACTTTGCTGAGGGGCACTGACCTCCCCTTCCCAAGGAGTCTGCTTCTAGTGCTTCCATCAAAGATGTATGTGGGGTGCAGGCTAGTGAATTATGTCTAGTGGTATCATTACTCACCTCCCAGCCCCCCATCTGTTGCAGCTGAGCCACCAGGAAATAACTTCAGGGGTGGCACATCCAAACCCCCTTTATCTCTCAGTATCTGTAATGCTCGTAAGCGGACCATAGCTTGCCCTTTCCTCCAAATCAGTTTTCTAAAGAGACCTTCCGACTTCCTAAACCATACTCCGGGAATCCATATTGGTGAAGTGTGCAGGATGTATAGGAGTTGAGGCAACCACACCATTTTAATCAGGCTACCTCGACCCACTACTGACAAAGGAAGAGTGCTCCATGTCCCACATTTTTCCGTTAATACATTTATTAGAGGCTCAACATTTTTTTATTATATACAATGTAGGGTCCACTGTTATTTTTATTCCTAGATATTTGAAACTCTCTACCATCTGCAAATGTCTAGCACTCTCCGGTAACTCCTGCTCCAATCTATCAACCGGGAGAAGAACCGATTTCTCCTAGTTGATAGAGAACCCAGAGATCTGACCGAATCTTTTTATAATATCCATTGCTGCAGTTATCGAATAATTCACATCTCCCAAAAACAGGAGAATATCATCTGCATATAGCAAAATCTTTTCTTAGCTGACTCTAGTGATGGAGTCAGCTATTTATAAAATGCTAGGGCCAGACGGAATACCAAAATAGATTTATAAGGAGTACGGAGAGATGATTTTGCCAGAGCTACTACATGTGTTAAATGAGGAATTGGATAAGGGAGAACTACCGCTCTCCATGACAGAGGCTACAATAATATTACCATAGGTGTGCGCAGCCTATTTCATTAGGGTGTACACCCCAAAGCTCCAACACATATGCGTTTGACATATTTACCGGCCTCTTCCCCACTCTCCATCCTGAAACAATGGGAGGAAGGGGGATCCAGGGAGCACACAGGGGGACCCAGACAACAGAAAGAAGAGTAACAGGGACAGGAGGGGTGGTGGGGGTGGCATATATTGGTACTGGTCCCCTGTATTTTCCTCCTGTGGCAGCTGAATGTCGATGAGAGGGAGAGGAGGAGAAGCCTACTTTCAGCTGCTGCAAGAGGAAAATACAGATTGGTTCCACTAAATTCCACCCCCACTGCTTGTCCTGTCCAGTTTGAGAGTCGGCAAGGAAGGATTGTGGTTTACTCACCTGCTCACCTTTGACGGGTTGCCAACCGCAGGATTAGGGTGTGCCCAGGCACACCCCTTGCGCACGCCTAAGAATATTACCAAAAGAAGGGAAAGATCTAACCCAACCTGCATCATACAGACCTATTTCTTTGCTTTGTGTTTAAATTATTGGCAAAAGTATTAACCATTAGATTAAGCAAGATAATTCACACTATAATTCATCCCGACCAATGTTTTTTTTTTTTTTTTTTTATCCCCTGTATATCCACATCATTAAATATTAGGAGATTATTTTTAAACCTACAAATTCCATCAGAAGAGTTGGGATCAAGAGTTGTGCTGTCCCTAGATGCTATCAAAGCATTTGACAGCGTCGAGTGGCACTAATTGTGGTCGGTCCTGTCAGCATTTAACATCGGCCCTTTCTTTATAAAATGGGTGAAGTTATTGTATACTGGTCCAAGGGCGAAAGTGAAGATAAATGAAAGATTTTCTGAATATTTTCCACTGTTTCGGGGGACAAGCAGGGGTGTCCCTTATCGCCCCTGCTTTTCACCCTGGCTGTGGAACCCTTGGCCATAGCAGTCAGAACAGTGGGAAATATAAAAGGTCTCACACCCAACAATCTTCACCTATTGCTACTCCTGTCGCAAATGGCCATATTTAGTCAATGATATCACCCAGATCCCCGAAGACTTGTTTACAATCAGAAGCCCCTGAGTGCTAAAGCTAAATGACCAGTTTTTTGCCTATTCACAGGCCTGCAAGCAAGCTGGGTTCTGGTTGAAATCTGAAGCTCATCCCGAATTTCAAATTCTTGAGCAGATAAAACCCTTGATATGTATCTATTTCTACTGCATAGTAACCTACCTGGAGTTCAGCTTTAATGTAAATCCTGGTAGAGCCGACTATGACAACTGTTTGCCTTGCCGTCTAGTGACGACTAGAAATATTTATGGCGGATTGTGTAAAGCATGCAAAGTTCACATGGCATTTCAGTCATTGCCGCGGGCAGCAGAAGGATGATGTTGACCCCAGCTGTGTACAAGTGCAAATATCAAATGAAGCACACTCCCTAACACAATACAGCATGTCCTCAGCTTATCTGACCCTGTAAGAAAAGAAAATAAGCCTTTTAAATAGGACGAGATTTCTAGCTACACGCTTATGGTTTTTGTCACTCATTGTCAGCGGCATATTATGGCGGGGAGTTATCTTCTCCTTATCACATCAGTTCCTGGTAATATCGCAGAATACGTCTTACCTTCTCCCATAGGAAGACAATTTGGAGGGAGCAGTGTGATATATATGTTAGGAACAGATGCACGCAGTCTTTTACCTCTTTGTTAACAGTAGCGGTAGAATGTATCATCTGTAGCTGAGCAAACATATGTGGATCACAGCGGGTGACGTAAATACATGAAAATCTAAGCCTGCAGAAAGGTAATCAACATCACAAATCGTTCAATGCTACACGAGACATGTTATAATTGATTTGTTCTCCTTAGAACTACCATCAGAATCTTCCAGCAAATTCAGAAGGGCTTTCATTTACAAACTAAAAAAATGGACTTAATATTTTTGAAGCTTTTTGACTGAATTGTCTTTTTTTTTATAATCACATTGCAAAAATTGATTGCTTTGAATCCTATTAAGCTACAGGGGAATGTTTGGGAGAGTGCTTCTTTTTATTTTTTTACCATAAGCATTGAGCAGAGTTCCACAATTTTCATAAGGCACAGAGCTATATGTTATTATTCTGAAATTCTGACAATTACTGTGACCTTGGAGTCTAAAGTAACAATTCCATGAGAGATTTGCAAGCTGTGGGGCCAGAAATTTGTTTTTTCAAGTCTCATTGACTTCTATTTTTACTGTGAAAAAGTAAACTTATAGTTTTGGGTCCATGCTACTCGTATAAAATGTTCTAACTTTAATATACAGTATACAGGTCTGTGTGTGTACATGCACACACACAGCACGTGTACGCAATATTTGTTTTGCAAAAAAAATGGGTGCAAGCATGTCACAGGAAAAAAAATGCACAACAGGAGCTGTTTCTTTTCAAGCATGAGTTTCTGGTGTAATCTTTCTATAAAGCCCTCAGTAGCCTGGAAAAACATATAAAAAGGAGCTGACAGCTCCATCTGCTGGCTGCACACGAATTAATAAACATATGAAATATTTCATAACAACCAGACAATACGAATAGAAAACCATTCATTATGAATATAGAATATATTAAAAAGATAACTATACATTCCTTTTTAACAATTACATATTGTTATGATTGTACCGCAATTGCCATCAGTTGACAGCATTGCACAACACTTCATGGTCGTTTGCAGACAGCTGGCAGATGACTGCAGTGGCACGTGGTTATCTAGATCTTTCTATTCCCTTGCGTGTGGCTGACTTTGAACATAAGACAAGTTTATGCCTCAAGTGTAAAACATGTTCACAAAGCTGCAGGGCAGCCGCCCAGCATGGCAGTAGTGGAGATCACTGGAGTAGCGGTGTCTACTCCAGGTGTTTTCCAATTACCAGGTGGGAGCCATAAAAGGTAAGGTATATGTATAGTTACATCCAGCAACTATATAAAAAATTCCATACTAGACATGTGCATTTATTTTAGTCCGAATGCATTTTCGTCTGAATTTCGGGTATTTTCGTTATCGTTTTAACAAACGATAATGAATGTGCAGAATCCGAAAACCGAAAGATCCGACATAAGCAAATGCTTTAATTTAGTTTTTGTTGCGTCAACAGTTCAATATGGATAGAAGATTCGACATGACACTGACAATAGTGATCTGTGTCCATCAAACCTGTGGTCGAATGTGCCTAACCTTAGCTCTATTAGTCCAAGATTATCTACATAGAGAGAAAAGATTCGACATTATAGAGACAATAGCAAAAAAGGTTGAATGTGCCTAACCTAACTCTATTAGTCCAAGATTATTCGACATAGAGAGAAAAGATTCAACATGAAGATTCAACGAAGCAGTCGCTGCGAGCAGACATTTATAGTCAAATGCACCGCCCATAGGCTATAGAAGAATTCTAATGTTGGTTGACTAGTAATAATAATTAATAAATATAATTATTACTAGTGTCATACAACATTAGAATTCTACTATAGCTTGTAGGCAGAACATTCGACCAGAAATGTACGATTGCGGCATTGTACAGTTTAGCTGCTCCGTCGAATCTTCTTAGTACATTCGACAGACATCATAAGCCTTTAATGACAGATTGAACCTTAATTATTTAGGATTTTCGGACGAATGCATTTTTTAAGGAAACAAAATAAATAAAAACGAATTTCAGGAGTAACTAAATAAATGTATTTTTCGGACGAAAAACAAAATTCCGAAACAAAATATTTCAGTGTGCACATGTCTATTCCATACCGGAACTCAGCTTTAAAGTGATTGTAAAAAAAAACAAACACATTATACTTACCTCCTCTGTGCAGTTGGTTTTGCACAGAGCATTCCAGATCCTACTCTTCTCGGGTCCCTCATTGCTGCTCCTGGCCCCTCCCCATCGAGTGCCACCTCAGCCAGCAGCTTACTATGGGGGCACCCGAGCCGTGTCAGATCTCTGTGTGTCCTTTCAGACACGGAGCCCTGACCTAGCCCTTCCCCCTTTCTCCCCTGATTGGCTGACTGACTTTGACAGCCGCGGGAGCCAATAGCGCCGCTGCTGTGTCTCAACCAATCAAGAGGAGTGTCCCCAGACAGTTTAGATATTCATGGACATCGTTGGAGAAAGATGGGGTTCAGGTAAGTAATTAGGGGGGTGCTGGGGAGGCTGCTACACACAGAAGTTTTTTATCCTAATGCATTAAGATAACAAACTTTCTGCCTTTACAACTCCTTTAATAATGTTTCTGTACATGTACCAAAGCTAAACTTTGCCAGAGTCCAACACAAAGCCTGCAAAAGTTCCAGTCAAAGGACTATGATAGGTATAAAAAACTGCATAGCTCTAAAAAAAATATTCAATAATATTATTATCATAACTGTAGGTCATTTGCCCCCTCCAAGCCTGGCTAAAAAACTCGCAGTTACCAACTCCCACATCCTATCTTGTTACTAGAACATGAAAACCATTGGATGCTCACTCCTGGCATTACAGTAACAAAAACAAATGTTTTCACATTCTAGCACAAACTCAGAATGTGGGGGTCGCTAATTGGGAGATTTTTTGGCCAAGCTTCTGAGGGGGACCCAAATGGGCTTACAGTATGACAACAAAAACATTTTACAAAGCTGCACAGTTTTTGAATACCCCCTCCCTTTGATGGCATCAGCTGTTATATACACACACATACACACACACACACACACACAGTATCTCACAAAAGTGAGTACACCCCACATTTTTGTAATTTTTTTATTATACCTTTTAATGTGACAACACTGAAGAAATGACACTTTGCTACAATGTAAAGTAGTGAGTGTACAGCTTGTATAACAGTGTAAATTTGCTGCCCCCTCAAAATAACTCAACACACAGCCATTCATGTCTAAACCACTGGCAACAAAAGTGAAAATGGAAATGTCCAAATTGGGCCCAAAGTGTCAATATTTTGTGTGGCCACCATTATTTTCCAGCACTGCCTTAACCCTCTTGGGCATGGAGTTCACAAAAGCTTCACAGGTTGCCACTGGAGTCCTCTTCCACTCCTCCATGACCACATCACAGAACTGGAGGATGTTAGAGACCTTGTGCCCCTCCACCTTCCATTTGAGGATGCCCCACAGATGCTCAATAGGGTTTAGGTCTGGAGACATGCTTGGCCAGTCCATCACTTTTACCCTCAGCTTCTTTAGCAAGGCAGTGGTCATCTTGGAGGTGTGTTTGGGGTCGTTATGTTGTAATACTGCTCTGTGGCCCAGTCTCTGAAGGGAGGGGATCGTGCTCTGCTTCAGTATGTCACAGTACATGTTGGCATTCATAGTTCCCTTAATGAACTGTAGCTCCCAAGTGCTCCCAGCACTCATGCAGCTCCAGACCATGACACTCCCCCGGCATGCTTGACTGTAGGCAAGACACACTTATATTTGTACTCCTCACCTGGTTTCCGCCACACACGCTTGACACCATCTGAACCAAATAAGTTTCTCTTGGTCTCATCAGACCACAGGACATGGTTCCAGTAATCCATGTCCTTAGTCTGCTTGTCTTCAGCAAACTGTTTGCGGGCTTTCTTGTGCATCATCTTTAGAAGATGCTTCCTTCTGGGACGACAGCCATGCAGACCAATTTGATGCAGTGTGCGGCGTATGGTCTGAGTACTGACAGGCTGACCCCCCACCCCTTCAACCTCTGCAGCAATGCTGTCAGCACTCATACGTCTATTTCCCAAAGACAACCTCTGGATATGACGCTAAGCATGTGCACTCATCTTCTTTGGTTGACCATGGCGAGGCCTGTTCTGAGTGGAACCTGTCCTGTTAAACTACTGTATGGTCTTGGCCACCGTGATGCAGCTCAGTTTCAGGGTCTTGGCAATCTTCTTATAGCCTAGGCCATCTTTATGTAGAGCTATAATTCTTTTTTTCAGATCCTCAGAGAGTTTTTTGCCATGAGGTGCCATGTTGAACTTCCAGTGACCAGTATGTGACCAAAACCGTACAGCAAAAGATGAAATCAACAGCCGACATGTTTTGCATCTTAACTACTGGTGCTTACTCATAGCTGACTCTTTAGGCAATAGACAGGAATTTATATGCACATGCCAATACAATTTTTACAGAGTAAACGAGGTGGGCTTAATTGAATAATTCAAAAGCTTCCGCCCAAATGCCCTCCACCTTCTAAGGTTTCTGGCAATGAACCTAAGTGTCAGAAGAAGTTTAACCTTCCTGGCAGTATTCCCGAGTGTGGCTCGGGGTTAAAATTTCAGTACCATTAGCGGTAACCCCGAGCCACACTCGGGATTGCATTTCAGGATCCTGGTGCAGGTTACTTACCTTGTCCCCAGGATCCTGCAATGTCCTCTGCTGTGTCCATGGGCTGTGTCCTCCGCCCGATGCCTCTATGTGCCGAGCTCCCTTCCCTGCGAGCGTCCAACCGCATGGGGTGGAGCCTGGCGGGAAATTCAAAAAGTACAAAATTCATAACACATGCAGTACACTGTAAATCAGGGATATGCAATTAGCGGACCTCCAGCTGTTGCAGAACTACAAGTCCCATAAGGCATAGCAAGATTCTGACAGCCACAAGTATGACACCCAGAGGCAGAGGCATGATGGGACTTGTAGTTTTGCAACAGCTGGAGGTCCGCTAATTGCATATCCCTGCTGTAAATTATAGATTACATTACTGTATGAAATTATTTCACATCCCTTTTGACCCTAATGCTTTGTTCAATGCCCTGCATGCAGTTTTATATTATATATACTGTTTTTTCTGCCTGGTACTTGAGATTGTCCATGGCAACCAAAAAGTGTCCCTTTACATTAAAAGTAGTTTTGGACCAGCTGGAAGACAGCGATAATAAATTAGAACACTTGCAGAATTGAGCGATAGTGAATCATGGGAAAAATAATTGTATTATTATTATTATTATATTATTTTTTATAATTATTTATAGTTATTATATTATAAGTTATGATTTCGTGTTTCAAACTTCATCATACCCGGGATGTCTACTAGACTTTTGTTTGTACAGATTTAAGTGTGTTATTACTAAGAATTACAGGCCGACAATATAAAACGCCAAATTTCTATGCAAAACAAAGTACCGCTTTGAGACGCAAAAATCTGACATTATCATACCGCCAGGGTGGCTACGACATTCCAGTATTTTTATTAAATTAAATTACTGTGCAGTATTTTGCCTAAAAATAGGCATTTTTTTTTTTTAACCACATCCAAATTTCGTGTTTATTCACATTTCGCGGGAATTTAACCCCTGCAAATTTTTTTGGGGGGATTGACTGTACTTAGATAAGCATATTTATCTTAACCGGTAAAGGGTAGGGGGAGGGGGAAGCAACTACAAGGATATGTTGTGGGGGGTAGGAGTTTTTGTCATATGAATAAAAGTTGACCATTGTAAACCCTCCTGCAGTGTTATATGGTTTGTTCCAAACATTATAACTGCTACTTCTGCTGCACAGCTTGGCATGTTCAACAAAGGGATACTCAATGGATCTACTGACAGCATTAACACAGAATACATTTAAAGGGGCAGAAAGAAAAACTGTTGTGTTAAAGAGTACATTTCATATTTCGGATAAGTGACTGCTGCACCAAGTACTTGTATTAAAAAGTATCCGGTTCTCTTTGTATTGCTTCTTTTGTGTGAAATCTCTGGTGTTCCTGACAGTCCCTCTGGTTTCCTGTTAAAATCTTACCACGCTAGGCATGAGAGCACAGCATAATCAGTTTTGTGGCTGTGCTGGGAACTCAGCCTACTCTCCTACAATGATCAAACTTGTCCTAAACCCCCCCCCCATCCCGCATAGCCATTCCCTAGGAAGATCAGTGTGCTACCGTTTCTCCTCCCATAGCACATAGGCAGCTGAGAACAGAGGGGCAATTATATTTTTTTAAAAAAAGGGAAGAAAGTGTTTATGATGTTTTTATTATTTTTTTTATATATCTATACACAAATGCCTTTGATTTCTATTTTAAGTTGAATGGGTTGTTTTACAAGGTAAGGGTTTACATATACTTTAATGCTGTTGGCAGGCTGCACAGGTCTTTTGATTTTGTCCATAGTCCCACTTTAATTCTACATTTTGGCTGGAGTGTACCTTTAAAACAGACCTGGTGTATGCTAATCAAGATGATGAATTATGATATTGCTGTTGCACAGCTGGCAAACAGAAACATTTTCCACTTAATTAGTAAAAAGCTGTTTAAAAGTTAGTTCAGCACCATGGTCAGCTCCCTTGAATCAGTTTGTCCTGATGCCAATCTTAAAGCATGCTAATGCAATTTTTAAATAAAACCTAACATTTTCATTGCATAGAGTAGACTGTGGTTGGTTAAAGGGGTGGGCAGGTAGCCGTACATAACTTTCTGAAAACATTTCAGCATCTTCTCTCAGGACTCCTTGTAAAGCGCAATTAAAGTCCAAAATATCTCTGCTTCAATGGTCTGAAGCCAGCGAGGTCCCTCACTGGCATCTTCTCCCTGGCTCCCCAATGCAGGTCTTTGGCAATCTTGATTAGCCAGTGCAGGATGTTGTAATCCCCATGAATGTGCAGGAGTGCAGTCTTCCCGGCAAAGTCTTTGAATGTAAACTGAGCTATGCATGCACATTCTACAGAAGACTGAGCAGGCAGGCAGGTTTATTGTGTTGCACAATCAATATAAAGTACAAAAAGTCATGATAATATTCAATCAAATGAAAAAAAATCTACGGTATATAGATCAAAGACCATATGTACAAACGAAAATGTAATTGAAAAAAGTTCTTAAAGTGTTACTAAAGGATCATTTTTTATTTTTTTTAAAATAACAAACATGTCATACTTACCTCCACTGTGCAGCTCGTTTTGCACAGAGTGGCCCCGAGCATCCATTTCTGGGGTCCCTCGGCGGCTCTTGCGGCTCCTCCTGACATTAGATAACTCTCTTGGAGAAGCGCTCTCCCGGGGGGGTTACCTTGCGGGCGCGCTCCAGAGTCCAGCATTCAGCGTCCATAGAGGCCAAATGCAGGACTCGGCCCCGCCCCCCAGCGCCTGCATCATTGGATTTGATTGACAGCAGCGGGAGCCAATGGCTGCGCTGCTATAAATCTATCCAATCAAGAGCTGGGAACCCGTGGAGGGAGGTACGGCGGAGATGCGCCAATGCAAATTCAGGGCTCAGGTAAGTAAAATGGGGGGGTGGTCTAGGGGGCCGGTGACTGCCAGGTGTTTTTTTACCTTAATGCATAGGTTGCGTTGTGGTGAAAAAATACGCACCTTTACGACCCCTTTAAATAGTCCAATAAAGTCTTTTATTTTTTTACAAACGCTTCTAGATGCAGTGAGGAGGGGAAACAAAGGAAGAACTCCTAGTGTAGTAATTAAAGGGTTCTAGCTTTTAATGAAGATTAAAAACCACTTACAACAGGCAGGAGTATATAGTACTTGCAACACCCCGGCGGGCGTGATGATGTCACCGCTGTAGCTCCCGTTGACGCGTTTCGTTTAAAAGAACATCATCAAGGGGTAAAAGAAGTATACAATGTATTTTATTTTATTGCAGAAGCAGCATTGCATGTCTCTTCTGCAATAAAGAGCCCGCCTGCTCCCAGTATTTTTGTATTCTTTATTTTAGAATTCGTTCTGCTATAAGAGCCCTCAGCCCTTATGCAAGCTGTGGGCTAGCTCTTCAGAGGAGTTATGCAAATATCAAAATGCCTTGATGGATGGGTGTCAGCTCAGAGTAGTGGGTGTTCCTAGGCACCCTAGGTAATGCCAATGAATGAAATGGGAGGCTAGGGACAGTTAGACTGGGGAGGAAAGCATTAATGATGCTGGACTTCCTCCAGCCGGTAATGGAGGAGAGCTCTGACTTGCTGTGCACACTGTAAGAAGCTCATAGTGTGCACTGAAATCAATCAATCTTAAAGGGCAAGCTGACCTCCACTGGTCACACACCAGATTCAGCCTCTTTCTAGATAGCAGAAGGGCTCAACATTACATTAGCACATAGCCTCATGACAAAATCAGTCAGCCAGTACTTCAGCACAGGGCCAGTCGGCGGATAATCATAATGTATGCTGAATTTTCTACACACCTGCATCTGTGCAACTTCACAAGAGATAAAGTTTATGACCCGCTAAAGCAGTTCTGAATCACTAAATGGTTTTAGAATATATTCTGAAAGCCCTGAATACATATGCAGATTGGTAAACAGCCTATAAACACAATCCGCTATTCTTACTATTGAGCGTTTAACATATTTTTCATCAGTACATTTCTATCAGTCATGCCATTGAGCTAGTAGCTGAAATATAGATGTAGCTGAACGTGATTCCTGGACTCCTGTAAAAAAACTACCCATTGAATAAAATGCATTACCAGACTCACAAAGTTGCTGAAGCAATTCTTTTATTTAGTCATTTCACAACAATGTTGTATTAGCATGAAATACTGTTTTAATAACTTTTGATCGATTTATCTTGAAAGTCAAATGAACACACAACATCTATGCAGATGCTGTTTTCTTTTTTATGCACAAATTACACTGTTGTGCCATTTTTGATAAAAATCAAAAATGCATTTGCCAACATTCTTAGGTAACAATCTAATACAATTCAGGCTTCAGCTCCAATCAAAACCAGCAATACTCCAAACCTGCCCTTGGAAATGTAGAGATACTGACAAATGATTTAAGCTGTTCATACATGGTTAGTTAGTTTTTTTTTTTTTTGTTGTTCAGCCAGCAGTCTGAATGAAAAATAACTAACAGATTCCTCCATTCACCCAAACAAGGTGGATGGAGCAACTGGCAATGTCCATTCCATGGCTTTTACTGACCCACCCAGCAGTTCATAGTGCCGTTAAGATTTAATGGTCTCCTATTGCATTTGATAAGGATTCTAATAACTTCTACTGCTCAAGTCCTGAGGAAGGGGCTTTTTCCCCATAACGCGTTAACTGGCTTTGATGCTCAACCAATAAATGATACAAAAAGACAGATGAGTGATATAAACTTTTGTACTAGGCACTCCTCAGTGCCCACCCCATGCCATGGCTTTTGTTAAGAGATAACTAGAGAAGGGCAAATTTGGGATTAACCCCAACAGCCCTAGTTTTACTGGGCACAACTCATGGAATGGCCACCATTATTTACCAACACTTTAAAGTAGACCTTGATTCAGGCAACCTTACCCTTAAAACAGTGCTGTGAACAATACCATGCTGACAATAGGAATTCTATAGTTTCTGCTTTGCCTAGAATCACTCTAGATCAGGGGTCTGCAAACTGTGGCTCTTTGCTTGTCTTAGTATGCCATCCGAGCTGACATTAACAATGGGGCATATTTCCTCCCATTAACACCAACAATGGGGTGAAATTTCTCCAACTGACACCAACAATGGGGCACTATTTCCCCCACTTACACCAATGAAGGGACACTGTTCCTCCCACTGACACCAATGAATGGGGCACAATTTCCCCTCCTACTGACCACAGGTGGTATGTATTTTATTTTATTTTTCACTCCACCGACCAACAAACCTGAGGTCTCATTTACTCCCACTGGAACACGTTTTACTCCCACTGGCCACAATCCAGCCCCACTAAACTCTGAAGGACAGTAAACTAGCCCTTTGCTTGGTATGTTTATAGACTGCTCTAGATGAAGGTGCATGTAGAGTTTTTTGATCACACTGTGGATGTTGGAATATTGATCTTGATTCAGGGACATGGAACATTTCTATATGGGCATCTAATATCAAAGGAAACTTATAGAAAAATTATGTATATCAATCATATGCATATTTTTGTGTTTATTTTTTCTTTATGTCATGATTAAAGTCTGGAAAACTGAATGGGAATTATTAGAGGGTTTTTGACATTGAGGAGATAATGCCATGCTCATGTATTTATGACATCTTTTCAATGGTTTTTAATGTTTTTACAATAAGAGTAGCAACTTAACCACTTCAGCCCTGGAAGAATTTACCCCCTTCCTGACCAGGCAATTTTTTTGCGATATGGGACTGCATCACTTCACCTGACAATTGCGCGGTCCTTTTTTTCCCACAAATAGAGCTTTCTTTTGGTGGTATTTGATCACCTCTGCAATTTTTATTTTTTTGCGCTATAAACAAAAGAAGAGCGACAATTTTGAAAAAAAAAAACACAATATCTTTTACTTTTTGCTATAATAAATATCCCAAATTAAAAAAGTTTAGGCCGATATGTATTCTTCTACATATTTTTGGTGAAAAAAAAAAAATAAAAAAAAATCGCAATAAGCGTATATTGATTGCTTTGCGCAAAAGTTATAGCGTCTGCAAAATAGGGGATAGTTTTATGACATTTTTATTATTTTTCTTTTTTTTTACTAGTAATAATGGGAATCAGCGATTTTATCAGGACTGCGATATTGCGGCGGACAAATCGGACACTTTTGACACATTTTGGGACCATTGACATTTATACAGCGATCAGTGCTATAAAAATCACTGATTACTGTATAAATGTCACTGGCAGGGAAGTGGTTAACACTAGGGGGAGATCAAGGGGTTAACTGTGTTCCCTAGTGTGTGTTCTAACTGTGGAGGGGATTGGACTGACTAGGGGAGGAGAGAGATCGGTGTTCATACTTAGTATGAACACACAATCTCTCTCCTCTCCCCTGAGAGAACCGTATTTTGTGTGTTTACACACACAGATCCTGGTTCTCGCTCTGTTACGAGCAATCGTGGGTGGCTGGCGGTCATCGCGCCTGCAGGGCACTTGCTTTGGCTCCGGAGACACGCTTCGGGCGCATGCGTGCCGCTGGAGGCGTCTTAAAGAGCCGACATACAGCTACGACAGCTTGCGCAGGGGAGTCAACCTGCCGCAATATAACTGTGGCGGCTGGTTCGGAAGGGGTTAAAATGGTTGTAAAAGGTAGAAGTTTTTTTTTTACCCTAATGCACTCTGCATTAGGTAAAAAACTTTCTGTGCACAGGATCCCCCCCCCCCAACCTCCCCTTATACTTACCTGAGCCCAATCTCAATCCAACTGCTGCTGTCAATCACAGCCTGTGAGGACAAAGCGGGAGGCAGGGCCGAGTCCTGATCGGCGTGTCTATGAACACTCAGAGCATGGCTCGGAATCAAACTCACACAAGTGCCCCATAGTGGCTTGCTATTGGGGTACTTGGCGGTGGGGAGGAGCCAGGAGCACTGGCAGGGGACCCCAGAAGAGGAGGATTGGGGCTGCTCTATACAAAATCATTGCACAGAGCATAAAACATTATATATATATATATATATATATATATATATATATATATATATATATACACACACACACACATACTGTATATACTTGAGTATAAGCCGACCCTAATATAAGCCGAGGCACCTAATTTTACCACAAAAAACTGGGAAAACTTATTGACTCGAGTATAAGCCTAGGGTGAGAAATGCACAGCTACTGTAAGTGGAAAAGAGGGTCAACAATGCCCATTTGCAGCCTCACTGTGCCCATTTGCAGCCTCACTGTGCCCATTTGCAGCCATAGGTCCCCTGAACTTCAAACTCGGTAGTTAAGGGTTCCTAGATGCTCCCTAGCTGCAGCCAAAATCTGGGGTCTTTGGACCCAAAGGGTCCCGAAATGACATTGCTGCAGATGGACACAGTTGACCGAATTTGGGGCCCGGTATCTCAGGGCCACTTATTGATAGGAACCCCAAATTTGGTGTGCAAATCCAGTACTAGCACCACAATATATCCAAAGCTAGAGTTCCTAGCACCAAGTGGCCCCAAGATACGGGGCCCCAAAAATCGGTTTTGAAAATGTCAAGCACTTTTCTGCAGCAGAGAATTACATTTTCCGAACCGATTTGGGGCCACTTGGTGCTAGGAACACCAGCTTTGGATATGTTGTGGTGCTTGTTCCACTGGGTTTGCACAACAATGTTTGGGGTTCCTAGCACGAAGTGGCCCCAAGATACGGGGCCCCAAAATTGGTTCAGAAAATGACATTTTTTGCTGCAGAAAAGTGCTTGACTCGCGTATAAGCCGAGGGGGGCACTTTCAGCACAAAAAAATGTGCTGAAAAACTTGACTTATACTCGAGTATAAATATATATACATATTAATTATACAGGGTTCATATAGCGCCAACAGTATACATACACACACACACACTATATACTGTATACTTATACACGCACACTTCTTGTTTTTAAACATGTAATGCATGAGCAGGATTCCCAGAACAATAGGTTTTCTAATGAAGGAGCACAACAATAGCTATGTCTAACTTAAACCTCCTATTGAGTTTTTGGAAAACAATAAGGAGGAATTCTACAGCATGTGGAAAAGATCCCAAAGATCTGCCTGCTGTCTGAAAAGGAATATTGATATGCAATATTTTATATTCACCCAACTGAAATGTATTTTATTTATTGGATCTGACTACAAAAAAGGTGAAAGCATATAGAAAAAGCACCATATATTCCTTATAAATAGCTAGCAGGGACTAAATCAACTGTCACAAACCAAGACTTCCCACAGACTGCTGTTACTCATGGATGATGAATTGAAGAAAGATTGAGTTTTTAATCCAGAATCACCTGTTTGCAGATTAAAGCCCATTGAATTCTAACCATGTTCTACTGAACATGAAATACAAGGGTGTAATAAACATCAGATATGACATTACAAAGAAATATTGACATCATTGCACACAGGGACTCCATAACAAGAATATTATTCACCTCACTATTAAGTTAGGAAGGCCAATTTACAAATACAATAAAACATAATGTTATGTAAAGTCATGCAGTCTCACTCTACAAATGAGTGTAAATGAAATACAATCCAAATTTGATTAATAGATGTATCATTTCAAGCAGAAAAAATTGGCACCTTTATCACAAAACATAAAAAAAATAATTAACTACAATCAAACTTTTAATCCACCAAATAGGAGACAGCACGCATACAAGATAATGGAATAGATTACTAGCAGGGTGCAGAAATATTATTTATATAGACTTTCTTTATTATGATCAGAACTAAAAAATACAATTTAAAAATATATATTTCTTGTAAATTAAATATTTCATATTATTTTTTGGGTGTTTTTAACCAATAGGTGGGTAAGCATGTTTTTTTTTTTTTTTTTCTGGTGGGTTACAGGCTCCATTTATCTCGTCTGTTAAAAGATGCCTGTTAACAGAGCTAAAAAGCATAGTGGCTCCTTTCAGATAGCTATGCCTGGGTGATCTTTCTATATATTTATTTTACTATAGGATATCGTTCCAAGTAAATAGGAAAGGGCTGAGTGGATACACCTGTTTCTGTTACATGGAGTCTCCAGCAGAGGTCCAATTATCTTTTGGTAAGTGAAACTAATTTATAACAAGAACAGAAAACTTAGGAGGCAAAATAAAGTAAGTCAGGTAAGCTAAAACCTCTATTAGGAATAAAACAACTAACCTGAGTACAGCTATAAACTGTACTGTACTAATAACTGAAAAGGGGGTGGTGACGCTTCCTAGTTTGGGTAGGGGTGCCAAATGGTGGTGTAACTAAACTTAACTGTGATAAAATATGTTAAATATATTACTCAGTGAGCTAACAATACGTGACTGGTAAGTATAGCTGTTATTCAATTAAGCAAGATGATCCTGCCAAAAACACTCAATTGGCGTTTTCCACTAGTAAATATACCCCAATGTGTAAATCTCTGGGTACACACTAGGTTAATATAGCTCCAAGATACCACTCCTATATATTAGTGGGGTGAATATATAAAATACTACACACCTATATAAACCTTATTAAGGCACATATATCTTAATTAGAAACCATATAAAAGATAAAAATAATAATATATATACACAGAAAAAATAAGTGCACAAATACTTAATGATAGTCCATAAAAATGTAGAGACCCCACTTGGGGTTATTAACATAATTAGTGAGTATGAGTGTTCCAACAGGTCTTAGTGCACCTGTGCATAACTAATAATCCATCAAGTAGATTGAATCTTCATTTATGGTGATTAACATAAAAAAAGTGACTGAGTGTTTTCAGGAATTCCACTTGTGACTTCGTGCTCCCCCTCAAGCATCCCCACTCACCAGATCCCCTCACCCCCACGGGGGTAATGCGCTTATCTTTAAGCCCACCAAGGTTGTTCCACCAATCTCGTCCAAAGAACTGGGATATCCCACCTTCTTGCGGGTGTTATCTGATGGATCTCTGTGGTAGACTGCCCAGCAATGGATCCTCTCACACATCAGGCCACTGTGTCTCTCTCTCTCCAAACACACAGCCATCAGGACACAGCACATCAGGGTACAGGACATCAGGGCACATCAGGGTACAGGTCACAGTACATCACGGTACAGAGCCCAGCACATCAGAGCACAAGGTACATTAGGGCACAACACATCAGGGTACAGGGCACATCAGGGCACAGTACACCAGGCCACATCAAGTTACAGGGCACAGCACATCAGGGTACAGAGCCCAGCACATCAGGGTACAGGGCACATCAGGGCACAGCACATCAGGGTACAGCACACCAGGCCACATCAAACAGGGCACAGAACATCAGGGTATAGAGCCCAGCACATCAGGGCACAGCACATCAGGGTACAGAGCCCAGCATATCAGCGTACAGGGCACAACATCAGGGTACAGGGCACAGGGCACAGTAGATCAGGACACAGCACATCAGGGTACAGGACATCAGGGCACAGGTCACAGTACATCAGGGCACATCAGGGCACACGACATTGAGGCACAGCACACGGGGGAACAGCACATCAGGGCACAGGACATCGGGGCACAGGACACATCAGGGCACAGGACATCAGGGCACAGCACATCGGGACACAAGGCACATCGGGGCACGGGGCACATGAGGGCACAGCACATGGGGGCACAGCACATGGGGGCACGGCACATCGGGGCACGGGGCACAGCACATCGGGGCACAGCACATCGGGACACAAGGCACATCGGGGCATGGGGTACATCAGGGCACAGGACATCGGGGCACAAGGCACATCAGGGCACAGGGCGCATCAGGGCACATAGCACATCAGGGCACATCAGGGCACATCAGGGCACATAGCACATCAGGGCACGGGGCACATAGCACATCAGGGCACATAGCACATTAGGGCATGGGGCACATCAGGGCACATAGTACATCAGGGCTCAGGGAACAACAGGGCACATGGCACATCAGGGCACATAATCGCACATGGGGGACATTATGGGGCACGTCAAGGCACATGACACATTGTTTACTAGCCAGCATGCAGAGTAGCGCAGGAAGCATCTGATAGGTTCTCTCTTATGTCACACAGTGCTGCTCCACGTCGGCCCCTCCTCTCTTCTCGTCGATCCCAGATGATGCCACAAGCAAATGGGAATAGATGAGAAGAAAGGAGGGGCCGCCGCGGAGCAGCGCTGCGTGACATAAGAGAGAACCTATCAGACGCTTCCTGCGCTACTCTGCATACTGGGCTAAATCCTGATCTACCCGTGAGGCGCCAGCTGTCGGCGATTGACGGATAGATCACTGCGGACCTCCAATGCAATAGGCGGCCACTGAAACCGACCCACTGAGCCATAGGCCCACCAGGAAACTCCCGGTAGTCCTGATGGCCAGTCCATCCCTGCCTATAAAACGATAAAAACTTCCCTTTAAGTATTGGAACCCCTGCCTTTACACACACATGAACTTTAATGGCATCCCAGTCTTAGTCCATAGGGTTCAATATTGAGTTGGCCCACCCTTTGCTGCTATAACAGCTTCAACTCTTCTGGGAAGGCTGTCCACAAGGTTTGTTTGTTTGACCATTCTTCCAGAAGAACATTTGTGAGGTCAGGCACTGATGTTGGATTCAAAAAAACCAATAAACCATGCGCTTACTCAAACTAAGGTTAAGCAGCTAACACAACAAATAGAAATTTTGCTATAAATCATATACAACCAAGTGTAGCACTAAAAGTGATGCAAAAATATAGAGAAAGGAATACTGCAATAACACATGCAATAAAAGAAAAAATGTAAAAAAATAATATTACATATTTGTGAATGTCCATGTTAAATACGTAAAAAGTCCATCATGATATAAACCATTAAGGTCACCATGTGAATCAACAAATATAATAGTGACAAGACTGTCCCAAAACTGAATGGAGGCGTACTAAAAGTACTGGACCCACGGTAAGTAGTTAGTATATGCCATAAACAAACTTGTTGCAACATTGATGAGCACCAAAATATGTGATCGTGGAAACCTTCAAACAAAATCCAATATGTGTTGATATACACTTGTGCAAAACCACCACCCGAATGAATGGAGGCTTACCAGAAAGTTGGGACCCACAGAGCGTATGCTGTATGGGTCAAACAGGCTTAAATTGCTCACTGGCAATGGAGGTTTCCACGATCAGTTTGTTTATCGCATATACTAACTACTTACCGTGGGTCCAGTACTTTTAGTACGCCTCCATTCAGTTTTGGGACAGTCTTGTCACTATTATATTTGTTGATTCACATGGTGACCTTAATGGTTTATATCATGATGGACTTTTTACGTATTTAACATGGACATTCACTAATATGTAATATTATTTTTTGACATTTTTTCTTTTATTGCATGTGTTATTGCAGTATTCCTTTCTCTATATTTTTGCATCACTTTTAGCGCTACACTTGGTTGTATATAACTGATGTTGGATGAGAAGGCCTGGCTCACAGTCTGCACTCTAATTCATCGCAAAGGTGTTCTATCGGGTTGAGGACAGGACTCTGTGCAGGCCAGTCAAGTTCCTCCACCCCAAACTCGCTCATCCATGTCTTTATGGACCTTGCTCTGTGCACTGGTGCGCAGTCATGTTGTAACAGGAAGGGGCCGTCCCCAAACTGTTCCCACAAAGTTGGGAGCATGAAATTGTCCAAAATGTCTTGGTAAGCCGATGCCTTAAGAGTTCCCTTCACTGGAACTAAGGGGCCAAGCTCAACTCCTGAGAAACGACCCCACACCATAATCCCCTTCCACCAAATGATTTGGACCAGTGCACAAAGCAAGGTCCATATAGACATGTATAAGCGAGTTTGGGGTGGAGGAACTTGACTGGCCTGCACAAAGTCCTGACCTCAATCTGATAGAACACCTTTGGGATGAATTAGAGCGGAGACTGCGAGCTAGGCCTTCTCGTCCAACATCAGTGCCTGACCTCACAAATGCGCTTCTGGAAGAATAGTCAAATATTGCCTTAGACACACTCCTAAACCTTGTGGACAGCCTTCCCAGAAGCTGTTATAGCTGCAAAGGGTGGGCCAGCTCAATATTGACCCAGACGGACTAAGATTGGGATGCCATTAAAGTTCATGTGCATTTAGCCAGGTGTCCCAATATTTTTGGCAATACATTGTATATATTTATAGACATCCTAATAAAGGGTTATATTTTATACCGTTGACTAAAGGAGCGTGGGGTTACGCACCCTCGTTCTGTTGAATTAATGGTCACAGTAAGTCTTTGCAGTACTTTTGGTTTTCATGCACCTAGAATGTATTTACAGCAGCTGATTTAAACTAAATATTTAGTTGGACTTTAATTGAATACATAACTGCATTTGTTAGAATTATATTTACCAGGTTAATTTTTCTAAAAAAAAAAAACAAAAAAACAAAAACAAAAAACAAAAAAAAGCGGTTTATTCTGTTTGTATAATAAAGAGAATCTTTGGTACAGGATGGGAGGTTATGGTGGAGAAATGCCAGTGTCCAGATCATAGAGGGCAAAGGCTTGTCAGCCAGTGATTTATCAATTATAAATATAAACCATTATTAATCTAAGAAAACAAGTTCATTATTTTGAATTATGACAGCAAAGCAAGCCTGCATCACGCATGAAAAACAATGCTTCTTTCAAAATTGCTGTTGTACCATAATGAACTCTTAAGGCTTATTGATGCTTAAGGCTTTTTAAATGCCACAACGCAAACAGCAGTGATGTGTTGTATTCAATAAACGTCAACCAGATTTCAGCTTTGAACAGTTCATTATAATATGTGGCTTATTTGCAATAACTAGAGAATGAATACAGGACTCTGGCTGGTCATCCATTACTTGATTTTTAATACATTTTAACCAAATGTTGGTATAAATGGTCAAACTACAACTTTTTCCAGCACATATGGTTTGTGCGTTCAGTGAACAGTCAGGCCGATGCAGAGAGACTGCTGCTTTCACACAGAGAACAGCAGTCTGTCTCTGTAGAATACTACAAGGCAATGTATTCACTTCCGAATAAATCCATTATCTGATTTTCAATAAATATTAACCCAGATGTTGCTAGAGATGGTTAAACTACAACGTATTCCAACACATACAGTATGTTTTGCACATGCAGTGAACAGTCAGATTGATGCAGAGAGACTGTTGTTCTCACACAGAGCACAGCTGTCTACCTCTGTAGAATACTGCAGGGCAAAGTATTCACTCCTGAATAAATCCATTATCCAGTTCTCAATAACCATTACCCAGGTGTTGCTAGAGATGGTCAGACTACAACTTATTCCAACACATGTTTTGCACATGCAGCAAACAGTCATATCAATGTAGAGAGAGAGACAGTTTCTCTCACACAGAGTGCAGCAGTCTGTCTCTGTAGAACACTGTGAAGCAATGTATTCACTCCTTAATAAGTCTATTATCCGATTTTCATTAAATATTACCCAAGTATTGCTAAAGATGGTCACACTACAACTTATTCCTGCACATATGGTTTGCACATGCAGGAGTCAGTTGGACCGGTGTAGAGAGACTACTGCTTTCACACAGAGCAGAATGGTCAGTGCAGAATACTGCAAGGCAATTTATTAATTCCTGAACGCATCCCTTATATGATTTTCTCTATCAATGCATTTTTATTGAAATGTTTTTATATAACCAGAATACAAAAACTTAGGTAAACTTCACTAGGCGAACCAACCCCCATCACAAGAGACAGGGGTAATACAGTAGCTATCTTAATGATAAAAATTCAGAAGGTTGGGTTATTGATAAATATTTTATTGTACAAAAATGGTTACTTTAATATGAAAAAACTTACCTCCAGCTAAAAAGGGAGGGTTTGTACACCCTCAGCCTCAAGGGAACACACAAAAATCACCATAACAATACGTGCCATACATAGGTTTCAACAAAGCAAGACAAAATACATTAAACATAGATAACAAAATATCATCTGGGCACCAATTACATCTCCACACAGGGCTATACCATGACAATTTGCTGTTTCTTTAATTAGCCAAAGTGCATAAGGTAATTACCCTGTGTAGACCCCGTGGGTGCTCGAGCTAGATTGGGACTAAAGGTGAAATTTTCCCAAACAGTCGGTATATCAAGTAAGTACTGTATATTAATGTCTCTAATTCATCAATCAATGGAGTATATCAAAGATCCCATGACTATAGGGTGTGGAGCTAGGAACAGTCTGTTTAGTGTTGCAGCTTTTCCCTGCAGAAAATAGATAAAAACAGAGGGCGCACTGGCCTAGTGCCTCTAGCCCAAGGAGGACCTCACCAGGGTCCTTGCCAGCTGATGCAATTAAAAAGAAATCCATCAGAGCCAAGGATTTCCTTTGAAAGTTTGGACTAGTTTGGACTACTTTGGTAGTCCTCAAAATTCCGATGGGAATTTTGAGGACTACCAGCACTTTATTATACTATCAACCAGTCCCCTTGTTCGATAAGTGCAAACAAAGGAAAAAAAAGTACCATTTGATCCTGCCAGAATTCCAGTGCGGTCCTGTATATCGTACACTCCTTAGTCTTTCTCAGGCACATCAAACCTGCACATTACCTCTGTAAACTAAAGGACCTCTGTGTACATAAAATAATTCTAAAAGTTTGAAAATAAGTATACCCCCCCAATCCCCACACCCTGGGCGCACGTGGACATCCACAAATAGGATATATTAGGCATCTCTGCACACGTTTAAGGTTTAAGAATAGCTTTAGGGGCACCCTTTAAGCATCATTTTTCGTGTAAAATGAAATAGTAAAGTTTTTTGCTGAGAGTCCCTTATCTATAGCTTTGCATATCTTTAGTTTTCACAATTTAACAAAACATGGGCTGGGTGACTCACAAGTAGCATCACTGTCACCTTCCACTTTTTTCTAGAAGATGCTAGAAAGAGAGTAGGAGAGGAGAGGCGGAGCTGTCTGGGGTATTTTGAGGAGCCTTGACTAATCCCCAAATTGGATTGTCAGGGAGCATGCCAGAGTCAGCCCAGCTGGGGAGGAGTTGTCGGATGGAAGAGCTGGAGTGAGAGAGTGTGGAGGCTGTCTGGGTCCACGGGGAGCTCCCCTGTCTGGGAGGGGGGGTCCTTGGGCCAGGGCTCGGGTGCATCCAGGAGGAGAGAAGAGATCCTGGAAGAGAGGCACATGAGAGAAAGCGAGGAGAGGTCAGCTAGAGAGAACACTGCTAAGAGGTTTCACGGAAGACAACTGGTCGCAGCCATGAGGGATGGTGAGTGAACACAGTCAGGAGGACTGGGGAGGCACGCCTGGGAGAAATGGGAGATTGTCGTTTGAGATGGGTGCAGAACCAGAAGAGAGGACCATGGGAAGGGCAGTGGAGAGCGGTCATTGCAGCCAGGCTGGTTGCCAGGGCCTGAAGAGAGCCATCTGGGATTAGTGGCTGAGTAGAGGACACTTAACACCTGGACTATTTCTACACCTTAGGGGCCCGGGGCCCTGCCTGCAAAAGGCAGTTCACTGAGGCCTGGCTGAATTAGTGTCAGGCCTAACCATGTGGTGCTAGCTGGTCCAGGGATTTGCAGCAAGTGAAGTGCTGGAGGAGTAAAGGGAAAGAGGTCTTAAGCAAGAGTTTTGCTGGCTGGAGAGAAGACTGGAGTGTATATAGAAGTCCCAAGCAAGTTTACACTGAATCTTTTTGGGCATCCCATGATTTCCCATTCCCAACCAAGTTCAATCCCCTCAATAAAAAAAAACAAAAAAACAAAAGCTTATGGACTGTTCTGTGTCTGTGTGCCTGAGAGATGGATATCGAGCTGGCAGGGTGACTGGTGAACCACAACATTCAGCAACCCCCTACGGGGGTATGGCTACAATTGGACACTGAAGGAGCAGGAAACTTACGAGCTCATCCCTCTCGCTTCCTGTCAGAAACTTCCAAATCAGTAAATGTGCATGCAGCACAACTGATTGGTCCTCTTCTCCCTGCTGAGTTCTCTGGTACAAACTTACAACTTAAAAAAACAGATTCCAGCAATTACACTGACTGAATTTAGAAATACTTTTAAATATTTTTTAATAAATACATAATTCATTGTCATTTTAGATCTGCCGGTTTTTCAGCTTTATTTTAGTCCCCATACAGACATGTAGAAAATAGGCTTACAGTACATGTAATGCAAAAGGTAGGGACAGAGATTCTATGGTGTAAGCATAACCTGTCAGAAATTACTAATGCAGAAAGCAAAGGTAAGTGAGAGAAGACAGAAATCACACTAAGTGCTTCGGATTGAGGCAAGCATACACTATAGAAGGATATAATGTGTTCAGTTTGGAGACCACTGGTGTAGATAAGAATTGTATTTTTTTATATCTGGACCTGCTATCAATAAGTTTTGTGTATTATTTTTGTTTTTCATGTTTGTGGTCTTTGGTGTCACATATAAAGACCCTACCTATTCAATTTCTTATACTGTACACCTCCACAGGATGGCGACACTTAAGACTCATTAAAACCATACCTTCCAACTTTTTGAGATGGGAACAATGGACACCTATTAGCAAAAGTATGTAGGCATAGGACACACCCCGCCACGCCCCATTAAAGGAGAATTATACAAAAAAATGTTTAGTTAAACCCACAAGTGCTTTATTTTACCACTACTATTCCTTCATAATGGCTATTTAAATTTACAAATGCAGCAATTTAGAAATTGGATGAAAGGTTTAGCGCTGTGAAACACTTTTTCAACAACAAATAATGCATTTTATATACAACTATATACAGTAGATCAGACCAAAAAGAGGGAGAAATGAGGAGCGACAGAGGGACTTTGTTCCAAATCAGGGACAGTCCTTTGAAAATCAGGGACAGGTGGGAGCTATGTTAAAACTCTTATATCTGATGTTCTATTTGCTACATGATTAGTTAGAAAATAGGCATACATTAACTAAGAAAGAATGTTATGTTACCTTTAAAAAGGAGACTTACAGGACAGATCCATGGCTTACTAATAAATTCTGCATGAAATACAACCATAATCTCTGGTCTAATGCATTCAAATGCTACCACAGAAAAAGTGCATCACTGGTTAAAGATCACAGTAATGAATGTGAGCAAAATAAGAATTATTTCACAGCTTCTGCACTAGTGTGTCAACTGACTAACTCCTAATATTGTAGCTGCACTCATTCCATCTGTGGGCTCCAGAAGGCAGTTGTCACACATCAGCTCCACCTGAGCTCTCTGCAATGTTACAAGTACAGGCTGCTACAGTGCATGTGCTAATGTAATACATGTAGGAGCTGAGCCCTTGTAAGGTACAGATGTCGGAGGAAAATTCTTTAATACACATTTTAATGCCTCTTCGGTAAGTATGCATCGACACCCAAATGATATAAACGTTTGTGTCATATCTCAACTGGAAGACAAAATGTTCTGCAGCGCACAAGAAGCATAGACGTTAGTATTTGGATCATATTAGGAAAACACAGAAATATATTTAGTCAGGTGTAACACTACTGAGCTTACTTATGAACTGAGCGCAGAGACCAACGCCAGCTTATTCAAGCAAGGCGCTGAAAATCAAAAGGAGTATACAGTGCAGTAACCCATAGTTTTTAGTTTGCTGGACTCAATTTAGACACAAGGGGGGTTATTTACTAAAGACAAATCCACTTTGCACTACAAGTGCACGGCAAGTGCGCTTGAAAGTGCACTTGGAAGTGCAGTCGCTGTAGATCTAAGGGGATGATCTGAAATGAGGGGAAGCTCTGCTGATTTTATCATCCAATCATGTGCAAGCTAAAATGCTGTTTATTTTCCTTGCATGTCCCCCTCAGATCTACAGCGACTGCACTTCCAAGTGCACTTTCAAATCAAAATCCATGTAGTGCAAAGTGGATTTGCCTTTCATAAATAACCCCCAAGGTGATTTATAGTTGTTTGTGATGGGGCTATAACACTTAGAACACCATCAATGCTCCCTAAAAAAATAAATATATAAATGCGCTGCGCTAACTATACCTACAGTATAACTAAAAAAATGTTCTACCAGCTGCTGTTATCACAAACAGGATAGCCAAATACTAATAAATGCCATCAATGCTGCTTGCAGCGATTTACTGATGGGGCAGTGCGGACATCCAATTTGCGCATACGTTTGTAGATGGATTTATGGTGCTGGAACCTTGTATTAGAGTTGGGATGATGATTTTCTTAATTATTTATATTGTTGTCATTAATGTACTGGTGCTATGGCTGTGGAGCATCTTAATATTCGGTAGGCAACTTCTACACACTGAAGGGCTACTGTATTCACCTTAGATGAACGACTTATACTGTATATGTATAGCACCCTCTACCATAGGTAGGTGCTAGAGTGAGGATTTTTGGTAGGTTCTGTCAGTACAGGTAAATTTAAGCAGGCCTATGCTGCAAGCTGGGCCTGTTTGTTTTTTATCTGAGGGCAGGGAGTGGTTAGTGTAGCATTGGGTGTGACCACCTGTACTTTAGTTCTGAGGCGCCTCCTCTGCTTCCAGTGAGAATGTTCTGGAAAAGGCCAGGGTCTGGAACTGGAGTGGCAGGCAGCTCATGTGAGGAGCCCTGACCAATCCCCAACTGGAATTGGCAAGGGGCAGGCCTCCCATATAAGCTGAGGTAACAGGCCACTGGGAGGAGTTGAGGAGTTGGCAGTTGGGAGAAGTGGAGAATGGAGTACTAGACAGCAGCAGGAGGGCACCCCCATCTGGGGGGGGGGGGGGGGGGCGATCGCAAGCGGAAACTTCATCCTTACACGGTCATGGGTAAAGTCTTCATCATTACATGGTCATTGATGAGGAATTCCTGGAGCAGAGGGGCAGGAGAAGCTGTCGGAATGTAAGTTCTTCACCATGGACTCGGGGTAGAGAAAGGTCGGTGAGTGTACCGCAGTGGAGGGCTGGATGTGGAGACATGCCAGGAAGTCTGTGAGGGAACTTCATCCTTACATGATCACGGATGACGTCCTCATCATTACATGGTCATTGATGAGGAGTACTGGATCAGAAGAGAGACTGTGGGGAATAGTGTCAAATCGATGCGGCCCAAGGGCGCAGGATTTGCAAGCTGGTCTAGCTGGGAACAGTAGTCCACCATTCAGAACATGCTTTTAAACTACTAGGCCTCCGGGGAGAGGTACTGCTGACCTCTGGCCTAGTAGAAGCAACCAGAGTCAGCATTAGAGACTATTCAGAGTGGGATCTTTTGCATATAGAAGAGGATGTGACAGAAAATGTAATGTTCTACAGAATAAGTTTGTGCAGGAGGGAAGGATTCCTGGGACCAATAGTCTGCAGGAGTTACGCAGAAGAGGAGCAATAACCTGCATGGTGATGCAGGGAAGAGACTGTAGATGTTATACATGTGCATTATTTCTTCAAGGCTCAAACAACATTCTAACTGATAAATATGATGGCAAAGTAATTTGATCTATGGGCATCCCATATACCCCAACCAAGTTATATCCCCCCAATAAACAAAAACAAAACAAAGCAAATAACCGTTTATTATCTCAGAGGATATATATGGAGGTCTGGCAACAGTGTGATATGGTGGATTTTAGTAACTAGTGGCAACGCACCGCTATATACGTTTCATCAGATTGAACCATCTGAATATTAGGTAGGCAGCCTCTAAAGATGGTGAAGGATTTATATATGGTTCTGCAAACTGAAGCATCTGAACATTAGGTAGATGGCTTTTATAGACGGAAGGGCTACCACAACCACCTTAGATGGTGAAGGACTTCTATATGGTTCTAAAAACTGAAGCTCCACACCAAGAAGTTTAAGTTCAAAAACAAAATGAATAAGTATAATTGGGTGTAAAAGCCAATGCTTTTCGGGGTTCCCTTCTCCAGGTTTGAAGGAATAACAGCACATACTATAAAGACTCAAGACATGCTCGGATTTTTGAGAGCAGTGGAAAAGCACAACAACATTCAGCTGCTAGTTAAGTCCTGATGAAGGGGGTGGTGTTGGACCCCTAAAAACAGGTAAGCTCTTTAGACACCAATTATATTTGTAATAAGTTTTGTTTTTGGACTTGATTGTTTTTCTATAGCACTTCAATTTCAGAATGATATACAGAATGATCACAGTCTACACATGTCTATACACTGCCCACTCACCAAGTATTAGTGCGGTCCTCGTGGCTAAACTAAACACTAAATTACAAAGTCAGGACCGTCCTGAAAAAAGATGCGGCCTATAAGGACACATGTGGCTTTAATGAAAAGACAATTTTATTCATATCAAAAATTCACAAAAATAAATATAGACAATGCCCTTTAACCCGCAGTGATGAAAATGAGACAATGTTGTCTCATGGCCATAAACAAAGTAAAGACATCACTTCAAATAAGTTAGATTACAATCCCGCTGGGCATCACATTGAGCCCAAAGGACCCTAATAAATTGCGCACCCATTAAGACTGCAAAACCACTTCCCCACGAACCTCAAATTCATTCCTGTTGAAAGCAATTTCATAATGCAGAGAATAACTATCTCTCAGTAATCACCACAGATGTTGAGACATATGAAACTATAGTTTACCAGGTTTCTTCTGGAAGTGATAATGACAAAATAATTCCAGTATGTGGAACCAACAGCTGATAGCTATGAACTTCCAATTAAAGTTGTCTTTTCATTAAAGCAACGTGTGTCCTTATATATAGCATCTTTTTCAGGATGGTTTTCTTTCGGTCCCGACTTTGTAATTTGAGGTCTTCCACTTTCATGTGGACACTGCTCACTGTCTTGTTGGGCAATGAACACCTTTACTTTCTGCCTGACCAACATACAATTTAAGCAGACTGAGTCCTAAGGGCTCATTTATACTAGCTGTGGGTTGAGTGGTTGGTTGCAGGAGATGCCTTCCACTAATGTAGACCTGGAAATTGTTCACTGTCTTTTTGGGTAATCAACACTTTACTTATTTCCTGATCAACATTACCATTGGAGCAGCCTGTGCAGCTGTACAAGTGCTCTTCAAGCCTTTACAGCTAACTTATAGTAGCTGTGGGTTCGTTGTGTGCAAGAGAAGCCTTCCACTTTCATGTAGACCTGGACACTGCTCATTGTCTTGTCTTGAACACCTTTACGTCCTGTCTGACCAGCATTCAGACATTCCTAAATCTTATCCCATTTCTTCTTGGCAACAATTGAACTGTCAGGAAAAGGAGTGTTTATAGCCTGGGTAGTAGTTCAGGGTATTGAAAAGGCTACTCATCATTTGCCCTCATCTATCCACGTTTTTGCTGGAAAGATTGTTTTTACATAGGGCCCTTTTGTCTACCACAGGTATCCACTTGGAAATCAGTTTTCAGCCCATCTTTACATACAGGTGAATTAAGGAGATTTTTTCTTTATTAGATGCTCTCTGCATTATTGTGAATCTATCCTGACTATCACTATAAATTGACTATCTATCAAATCCCAAATAAATGTATTATCCTAATTAATAATAACAGACTGGGGGAATTTCAAGATTGATTCATTGTTACAAACCTCTCGAAGGTTCATTTATTTTGGGACTGGAAGTTGCAAGGATGTGAGGGAAAGGAAGAAGCTTGGCTTCAATACAGTTAACCTTAGATGGAGTTTCTGAATGGTAAAAGAGGATCAAATGCATGGAAAAAGGCAGAAGACCCTCCAAATGTATGTTTTGACCATACAGCCTGGTTTTAATGTAGTAAGCAAATCCCCCCCCCCCAAAAAAAAAACATTGATTGCCTTTGGAGAGCATTTCTTATGATTTGGTCATTAATAATAAATTATCTATGTGAATTGTTGGACCCAGTTGCCCTTTACAATTAGTCTGTTATGAAAGAATTGTAACAACTTTACAAATTTCTAGCTGCCTGGCTGTCAGCTTTGGTTTAAAGTCCATGTCCAGTTTAATTTATGCAGATTTGGGCTTTTAAATAAACTTGCATACTAAAGGCTAGTACACGCCACTAGTTTTTTAAAACTGACAGCTTAAGATTGTAGGCAATGTACTAACAATCCAATGTTAGCTATTCTGTTCTGACACTCCAGGCAATGCTCTGTCATTGGTTGAGAGCACTTATCGGGAGTTGGTCAGCACACATTTTTCGGTCACGAGTCTTCGGCAGAAGCCAGAAGCATAAACAAAGCATACCCCTCTAAAGCGTGTACTTGTCTCACTCAAGAGCACTAAGTAACCTTTATCTGCTGCTAGCTGCATTAATCACTTCTGCCCAGCTTTTCTGACACCCAGAGAAAAAAAAAAGTGTCGGGAAGGGATTTCCAGCAGATTGACATCCTCAGCTCTGCCCCTGTGGGCTGTTTGGAGGGGAGTGCCTTCCCTCCAATCAGCTGTCAGAGCTCTCCTCACTGAATTCTGTAGAGTGTAACTTCAGCTCTCCACCCCTTTTTTCAAAACTTCAAACAAGCTTTAAAATTCAGCACTTTGAGGAGTGCGCAGGCGCGGGACTCCCAAGATGGCCGCGTAAGCCGGGAGCTCCGCTCTACCCAGCCCAGCAAGCCACCCGAACGCTGGATTAAGGCCGCCTTTTCGCCCGCCACTAGCGAATTCGGACCCGGGAACACCCGCTGCTTCGACCCATGCCAAACAGCACGGTCCGCAGGGACCTGGGACCGCAGTTCTCAGCAGAGGATTCCCGGGCCTTATCCAAGATGGCGGCCGCAACTCAGTACAAGGAGCGGCACGCAGGGGGACACACAGAAACCAGGCAAGTGATTGCTCCAGCCACTTTGGCCTACACACCCTCACCTGCTTCCCACAACCAGCCTATGGGGACCCCATCCCCAGCCTCCACAGTATCCCTCCTAGAGCGCACCTATGAAAATTACTCCCTGTCCCCACCGAACGCCACATCACCACACCAGGGAGCTGGAACTTCCATAGGAGATCCGGAGGCTGCCATACCCCTCAACACAGGAGATTTATTCCTCAAACTGTCAGATTTACTAGACAGAGGTTTAGCAAACACAGCCACAAAAATCACGAACGAGATAAGAGCAGACTTTCAAAACTTGGGAGCAAGGATGGAAGCCATAGAACACAAATTAGACATTACAGTGTCTAGAGCTAACCAGAACACTGAGCATATTCATATGGTCCAAGAGCAACTAGAGGTGGCACTGAACAGAATCGATGACCTGGAGAACAGGTCGAGAAGGGACAATTTCAGAGTAAGAGGTATCCCCGAATCAATCACAGACGTCCCCAAAGCTATCCAGGACTTAATCAAATCCCTCATCCCTGAGCTTCCCCCCATCAAGTTGGAGCTGGACAGGGCTCATAGGTCCCTGGGTCCCCCCAGAAAAGACGGATCCCCCAGAGATGTGGTAGTGAAGCCACACTTCTATAGTGTAAAGGAAGAAATAATGAAAATTTCACGCCAGCAATCCCGCATCCTTTTTCAAGGTCAGGAAGTGCAAATTTTCGCAGACATTTCCCCCATGACCATTCAGAAACGCAGAGCCCTCAAGCCCCTTCTGCTCGTCCTCTCCCAGAAGGAGATCAAATATTGGTGGGCATTCCCTTTCGCCCTAAAATTTTCCCTTAAAGGCAGAACCCACTCATTCACCACATTCACTGAAGGTGAACAAATCCTCCTCTCACTTAAGCTCATATCTCTAGATTCGGAAATGGACATAACCAACACTCAAGCGGGCTCCTCTAAACGCCAAACTCCCAACAGCCCCATCTCTCCTGCCTGGAAAGCTAATAAAAGCAGGCGACTGAAAGATCAATTACCAACCTGAGGAGGTCTTATACAAGACCCCGGCAACACCTTTCTTCCTCTTTGTGTTCCACTGTTCCCAATCCATCTCATACCAGATGTTCTCCACCTTCCCTGGATCCACCACAAAGAGGCCTTGTTCCCGTAAGGGGAAAATTTTTCCATTCACCCCTAATCCTCAAGTCTGCATCCCAACGCCCCAGCGGGGCCACGCATTCAGTTTCCCAAGAACTACTATTGCACCTACCTCTCACTTACGCCTCAAGGAGGTTTAAAGTTCTAGCCCGTTGATCTCCACAAGAGTGGCCTCACCGGTTATTATACATCATTCCCTCATCGCCCATCTGGGCTCCACCAGTGTCAGCAGGAAGTTCTGGTCCATCCCCACAACCCCACCCCCTCACAACGGACTGGCTAAGTCCACAGTGGGACTTGGATTTTCCATACCTCCTTCCTTCTCCTTCCCCACAGAGGATTCGAGTAGGTCTACCAGGAAGACTCGACCTGTACTTCAGACCAGAGGGGTCCCAAGTTAAAAACATTTCAATTTTTTTTTTTTTTTTTCTTTTTCCAGATTATGATAATCCTTATTGTCCCCCGTATGCTTCTTATTACCTTTATTGTCACAAAGCTTATTTTTCTATGCAAGGCTTCGAGGGTGGCTTGGGTTGCGGTAGCTGCCCTGCGACTCCTTCCATCCTACGATAATGGAATTTTCATTCTCGTTCGATGGACTGGTGGTCCGATCCCAGGACCACCTTTTTCTGTTTTTGGAGTTCGGAAAGGGGAATATCTTCCCCCCTCTCCGCCTCCGGCCTTTTTCAGGTCATTTTGTACATATTCTCTTTTTCCTTCTGTCTCTTTGTTTTAACCCACCTGTGCTTTTTTCTCCCTTACCCCTTCATGTCAGGGTTGACGGATTGTCTGCAGATCCTTCTCGTCCAGCATTTCCAGGTTCCGGACCTCGCTCCGCAGTCGCCTCCTACCCACCCCTCTTCAACTGGATCAGGGTAAGTGTTCTTTCATCAATAGCACACTCCTCACTCAAAAAACATGCCTAACACCACCCCATCTCGCCCCCAGATAAAAATTATTTCCCACAACGTACAAGGCTTCAATTCCCCAATTAAAAGAAGGAAAATTTTCCAATCATATTATAAACAAAGGGCTTCAATACTAATGCTTCAGGAAACGCATTTCCCTTCTAGATTCTCCCCCTCATTCCTACATGCGCGCTTCCCCTCGTTTTATTTGGCAAACGCTGAGGATAAGACCAGGGGAGTCGCGATCCTATTCTCTAAGGATTGCCAATTCAAAGTGAGCCAGACTCGTTGTGACCCCGAAGGCAGGTACATACTAGTTAAAGGTCAGATCGCAGACCAAACGTTCTCTTTGATATCCTATTATGCCCCAAACAAGGGACAGAATGTATTCTTTACCTCGCTTTTCCAAACACTAGGCCCCCTTCTGGAAGGAACAGTAATCTTTGGGGGAGACTCGAATGTCGCCTTTGATCAGAGCCTAGATAAATCTAAACCCCCGGCTAAACAGCTCTCCAGGCCAACAAAAATCAGCTCCAAAATTGCCAAACTGATTCACCAACAGGGCCTTACAGATATTTGGAGAGAACTCAACCCCACTTCAAGGGACTACTCCCACTATTCAATACCCCACCAAGTATACTCTAGAATCGACCATATCCTGATCTCCTCTATGCATATCCCCGCCGCTATCTCAGCTAAAATTAAGGATACTCCCCTCTCCGACCACTCTATGATCTCCCTATCTATCCAAGGTTCGCTTCTCAGACCCTCATCCCCCATCTGGCGTATTAAAGAACACATCATTAAAGACCCCATCCAGATTTCGGAACTTACCAAGACACTAAATGAATATTTTCTCCTGAACAATGTAGACAACATCTCAGCCGAGACCCTCTGGGCAGCCCACAAAGTCGTGATTCGAGGCAAACTGATCCAAATATCCTCCCAACTTAAAAAGGAGAGAACCATGGACATTGCAAAACTGGAGAGAGATTTCCTCCTCTTACGCAAAAACCATAAAGCTAACCCATCCCTGGTTCAACCCGACCAGCTGGATGCTGCCCGGATCAAACTAAATCTGGCGCTCACGGTTAAAGCTGAGGATTCTCTGCGTTGGAATGGGGTAAAATTTTACCTGAACCAGGATAAAATGAGCACGATGCTGGCCTCCAAGTTATCCCCTAGGTCCCGTCTCTTCGCCCTCCCCAAAATAAAATTACAGGATGGGACGTCTTCCCAAAACCCACATAGAATCCTGGAATCTTTCCAAGCCTTCTACTCACAACTTTACAAAGCAAATGAATCCAATGACTCACGAGCAATAGAAGCATTTTTAGAGCACCTCCCCATCCCCACTATACAAAAATCCCACAAAGAAATTATGGAGGCTCAGATCTCAGTAGAGGAGACCTTGGAGGTCATAAAAAACCTGAAAGGGGGCTCGGCCCCAGGTCCAGATGGTCTTTCCAATCTTTACTACAAGACTTTTGCCGCGACTTTAGCGCCACATCTAACTAAAATGTTCAATTACAAACGAAAGGGAGACCCCATAGACCCCCAGATGAATGCTGCCTTCATTACAGTCATCCCTAAACCCGACAAAAACCCGGATCAGGTAGAAAATTACAGACCAATATCACTTATAAATAACGATCTAAAAATCCTAACGAAAATTTACGCCAATAGATTAAATACATTCATCAACACTTATATCCACAAGGATCAGGTGGGATTTATCCCCGGCAGACAGGGCCCTGACCAGGTCAGAAGAGCCATAGACATAGCCTCAATTTTGCACTCGGGATGGGACGGAGGCCCAAAGCAGGAGGGTCTCTTCCTCTCCCTAGATCTTCAAAAGGCCTTCGATTCTGTGTCCTGGCCCTTTATTTTCGCCTCCCTTAGATTCTGGGGATTCGGAGAACATTTTATCGGAATCCTCAAATCTCTTTATTCAGAACCGGAAGCGAGAGTCAAACTACAGGGCTTCCTCTCATCCCCAATCAAAATTGCTAGGGGCACAAGACAGGGCTGTCCCCTCTCCCCACTCATTTTCGCTCTAATAATAGAAACTCTAGCTATTGCAATCAGGTCAGACCCAAACATCAAAGGGGTAAACTGTGGCTTGAACACCCATAAATGCGCCCTCTTCGCAGATGACCTTCTCCTATTCGTCACATCTCCAATTACCACTCTCCCCAACATTAATGGACTACTCCAGACATTTGGAGAAGTCTCAGGCCTTCAGGTAAACATGACCAAATCTCAAGCTTTAAACATCTCCCTTAATCCAGCCCTAGTTGAGAGGTTAAAACTGTCCTTTAATTTTAACTGGAGTGACTCCTCAATCAGATACCTAGGTATAAACCTCACACCCAGCATAGACTCCCTCTACCAAGCTAACTTCCCTCCTATGTATCGTAGTTTGGAGGAAGACATACGAACCTGGTCTCTCCACAAATTATCATGGCTGGGGAGAATCCATGCCATCAAAATGACCCTATTCCCCAGAATTTTGTACTTATTTAGAGCCCTCCCAATCGCGATTAACAGAAATCACCTCAAACGCTTCCAGGGGAAGATCATAAAATTTATCTGGGGGGGGAAAGGTTATAGATTTTCGAGAAACACCCTTTATGCCCCAAAGTCTAAGGGAGGACTAGGTCTCCCCGAACTATTCAAATACTACCAAGCAGCCAGACTGGCCCAACTCTCCACCTTATATTTTAAAGGCGAAAAGCCCGACTGGATACAAATAGAACGCCAGGCGGTCCCTTCCCACACTCTAGACTATCTACTCTGGACCCCCAGCAATTCTAGACCGCCCATCATGGCACCCACACTCTCACACTCCTTCAGACTTTGGGACTCCCTGATTCAAAACTCAGCTCTGACCTCACAACTCCGCCCTCTCTCACACATTTTTCGCAACCCCCTCTTCAAGCCAGGCTTAGACATCAAATCCTTTCAATGGTGGCTTGATAAAGGAATGTACCGTATCGGACATTACCTCCTCGCCTCCGGCCCTATCTCCCTGAAAATGTGCATTGATAAACTAGACCTTCCAGAGTCCGAGAAATTTAGATTTCATCAAATCTCCCATTTCCTTCACACCATTTGGAAAGTCAAATCAGTCCCCCTAGTGTGCACACCTTATGAACAATGGTGTGGACAAGCAACAGAACAAAAAGGAGGCATATCCCTGATTTATGAAGCACTATCAACTCCCACATCCAAACTCACATACATGACAGAATGGGAGAGGGACTTGGGCGAGTCTTGGGACCTGGAGATCTGGAATAGAATGAACACAAGAGCCTACAAAGGTATGGTTAATATTGCACTAATAGAAGCTAACACGAAAGTCCTTACGAGATGGTATCTGGTTCCTTCCAAACTTGCACTGATGTTCCCCTCCTCGTCTCCTTTATGTTTCAGAAACTGCCAAGCCCAGGGTACCGTGTTACACATTTGGTGGGAATGTCCGAAAATCAGGGGGTTCTGGAACGGTATCTTTCACTTGATCAGGAAAATCACGGACACTCCCATTCCAAAATCCCCCCAAATAGCTCTATTAAATGGTAATATTCCCAAAATTTCCAAAACAACTGCTAAACTTATCGCCTTTATTCTGACAGGCGCCAAGATTTCCATAGCAAAGGCCTGGAAACAACCAGGGGTCTCTCTGGCGTCTGCCAAGAGAAAGATCTCATGGATCATGTCCCAGGAAAATTTAGTTAGTACCATAGCAGACTCAAATAAAGCTTTTTTGGCGGTTTGGGAACCCTGGGCTCGGCATGTAGGTATCTCTCTTACACCGGGAGTTGATGTATGACCTGGCGCTATTGTATTCTCGCAGTCTGTCAACACACCCTACCCCCATCCTCTCTTCTCCTCTGTCTTTCTTCCCACTTTTCCTTTCTCTCCCTCTTCTTAAATCTCAGGAAGTTGTTAGTAAATTCTTACTGTTAACATATGGTTTTGCACGGTTCTTTCCAGTCTTATATGCACTTGTTTGTACTCAGACGGTACCTCGATCCATTCCCCATGGATCGAACTTCCAAGCTGGAACCCTCGGGACTTCTCTATGGCCCCCCTAGCCCCTTTGGCCTTCTGGCCAGAGAGAGCTTGGGAAGGATCCCTCGCGCTGTCTGGGACATCTAATCTCCTGGAAAGTGCGACGGGCCTCAACATATTGGCCACTCACCTTATGGTTATCGAAGGCCACTCCCCGGTACTCGACACAGTCTGTTCCCGTTAGGGGTGTCGAGTCCTCATCCAGCACCAGGTCTTGCCTTGCCATTCCTGAGGGTGCCTATTTCTTTGTTTTTTTCTTTTTCTCTCCCTATCACTTCGTATTATCCTACGTTGTTGATCAACTTCTCGGTTTATGTTCATTATTTGAGCCTGTACACAGATGTGGGCTGCGCCCCACAGCATTTTCAATCTATGAAGTGTAATGTACTGTTATTCAATAAAACTTCTTTAAAACTCAAAAAAAAAAAAAAAAAAAAAAATTCAGCACTTTGAATGAATGTAAAGAAGAAAGAGCTGCAGTGTCAGAAACCATGAATCAGACAAGACATAAGTGCAGTTAAATTACACTTGTTTAATAATAAAAGTAAGTAGAACAAAACATAGCCAAAGTTAGGTAACCCGGAACGGATAGTTAGATACGGCAGAAAGTCAGGAAGCCAGGGATCAGCATATGGAAACAGCAAGCAGGATCTGAAGCCAGAAGGAATGTCAGCCAAACAAGTCTTTAACAGGAACGCAGGAGATAGTCTCTCTGATGTTGACCAAGGCGAAGGCAGAGATCCTCTGGGCTTGATGGCTTAAGTAGGCAGGATATCATCAACAGGTGAGTCACTGTGGAGAGATAGGAGCTGGCAATTAGCCGACAGCTGATTGGCCAGCCCAGAGAAGGAAGGGCTGAGCCCAGCCCTGACAGTACCCCCTCCTCAACAACCCCTCCCCCTCAGAGGACCACCAGGCTTGAGGGGAAAACATCTATGGAAATCACAGGAGGAGGACAGGGGCATGTACGTCCGAGGATGAGACCCAAGAGTGTTCCTCCGGACCATACCCTTTCCAATGCACCAAGTACTGCATGGACCCTACGGGAGTCAACAATGGACTGTACATCATACTCCTCATGGTTCTCAACCTGTACAGGGTGAGGACTTGGCACCGAGGTGGTAAAGTGGTTGCAGACCAAAGAATTTAATAAGGAGACATGAAATAGATTTGAGATAAGCATATTAGAAGGAACGTCTAATACGTAAGCCACTGGGTTAATCCTGCAAAGAATACGGAAAGGCCCAAAAAAACCGAGGTGCGAACTTCAGAGAGGGAACACAAAGTCAGAGGTTGCGAGATGACAGCCAGACCCTGTCCCCAAACTGGTAGGCAGGTGCAGGCAGGCGTCTGCGGTCAGCATAGAGTCTGTACCTATCATTAGCATGTCACCTCACATCCTCCTGGAATTGTGGAACGAAGACCACGGAGATGTTCCTCCAACACGGGAGAAAGCAAGCTGAATTCCCAACTGTGCCCAAAGGCTCGCCAGAACTGGGACACAAACTGTCCGAGACAAACACCTTGGGAAGCCCATGTAAGCGAAAGATCTCCCACGCAAAAATGGAAGCCAGTTTCTTAGAAGTGGGCAAATTCTTAAGTGGAATACAATGAGACATTTTCGAGAACCGGTCAACCACCATAAGGATAACTGTGTTGCCCAGGGAGTTGGGTAACTCCACAATGAAATTTATAGACAGGTGGGTCCAGGGCCTCTCTCCATTGGGTATAGGTTGTAGGAGGCCCACTGGAAGGTGTTGTGGAGTCTATGCCCCGTACACACGGTCGGACATTGATCGGACATTCCGACAACAAAATCCTAGGATTTTTTCCAACGAATGTTGGCTCAAACTTGTCTTGCATACACACAGTCACACAAAGTTGTTGGAAAATCCGATCATTCTGAATGCGGTGACGTAAAACATGTACGTTGGGACTATAAACGGGGCAGTAGCCAATAGCTTTCATCTCTTTATTTATTCTGAGCATGCGTGGCACTTTATGCGTCGGATTTGTGTACACACGATCAGAAATTCCGACAACGGATTTTGTTGTCGGAAAATTTTATAGCCTGCTCTCAAACTTTGTGTGTTGGAAAATCCGATGGAAAATGTGTGATGGAGCCTACACACGGTCGGAATTTCCAACAACAAGGTCCTATCACACATTTTCCGGCGGAAAATCCGACCGTGTGTACGGGGCATTACGCTGAGCACACACACGAACAGGCAGCTACGAAGGCGGTTACATCAGCACGTAGACTAGGCCACCAGAATTGTTGGGAAATGGCCCAAAAGAGTTGATTCTTCCCAGGGTGACCAGCAGCCTTGAGAGAGAGAGAGAGAGAGAGAGAGAGAGAGAGAGAGAGAGAGAGAATGGCAAGTCTGGAGCACAGCAGGACTGAGACGGAGACAAAGCAGCGGTCACAAGGTTTCTCAGGAGGAGCATGGACCTGAGCAGCAAGAATTTTGTCACCCAAAAGAGAAGTGAGACTGGTGCGAATCATAGCCAGAATACGATCAGGAGACATCACAGGAACCGGATCCGACTCCATCTTGGAAGTGGAGGAAAATTGTCGTGACAAAGCATCAGCCCTTACATTCATAGTACCGGGTAAGAATGAAACAATGTAATTGAAACTTGACAAGAAAAAGAGCCCAGCCCACTGTGCCCTTCTGGGAGAGAGGCGTTTAGCCTCAGACATGAATGTGAGATTGTTATGGTCAGTAAGAATGAGAACCAGCACAGTGGTACCTTCGAGGAGATGTCTCCATTCTTTCAGGGCTAAAATGATTGCTAAAAGCTCTCTTCTCACCAATCTCGTAATTGCACTCCGCAGGTGACAATTTCTTGGAAAAGTAGCTACAAGGATGCATAGCGCTCTCAGGAGGTTGGACGTTGAGACAGAAGGGTGCCAATTCCAGTCTCAGAAGCATCAACCTCAAGGATAAAAAGGTAACGTAGGATCAGGATGTGCCAACACAGGAGCAGAAACAAAGGCAGCCTTGAGACTCTCAAAGGCCTTAATGGACTTCGGAGACCAACTCTGTGGGTTACCGTCCTTTTTGATCATATACGTCAGGGGCTTGACCAGAGACGAGAAGTTCCGAATAAACTTCTGATAATAGTTGGCTAAGACAAGAAAACACTGCAGAGGATGTAAACCCACAGGTCAGGCCACTGTAGGACTGCTGAAAGTTTCTCTGGGTCCAGCGAAAAACCAGCAGTGGAAATGACATAACCGAGGAATTTAACCTGTTCACGATGGAATTCACACTTCTCCAATTTACAATAGAGATTGTTCTCTCTTAGTTTCTGAAGCACACGACAGACATCTGTGTGGTGGCTCTCCAGGGACTTGGAAAATATGAGGATATCGTCAAGATAAACCACCACACATAATTGCAACAAATCTCGGAGGACATTGTTAATAAATTCTTGGAAAACTGCCAGGGCGTTACAAGGGCCAAAAGGCATTACGAGGTACTCATAATGGCCTGTTCTGGTGTTAAATGCAGTTTTCCACTCTCAAATCAAGCTTCGTGAAAACCGTTGCTCCCTTGAGGCGGTCAAATAACTCCATAATCAAGGGAATCGGATAGGCATTCTTAATCGTGAAACGATTGAGACCCCTATAATCAATACAAGGTCTCAGTTCACCACTCTTCTTTACAAAAGAAGAAAGCAGCACCAGCAGGAGACGAGGATTTGCGGATGAAACCACAAAAAAGTACATCTGCAACATACTCCTCCATGGCCTTACCCTCCAAGACCGACAAAGGGTAAACCCAGCCACGAGGGAGTATGGCACCAGGTTGAAGGTCAATTGCGCAATCATACGACCGGTGTGGAGGCAAACTACTGGCTTGACCTTTGTCAAAGTCATCGCTAAAATCGCGGTACTCCTCCAGCAGGGAAGAGAGTGAAGAGGTGCACAGGACCTTGACTACCTTCTGGAAGCATGTCTTACTGCATTATGGTGACCAGGAGAGAATCTCAGCAGGGAGCCAATCAATAGAGGGGTTGAGCCTCTGTAACCAAGAATAACCAATAACCAGCAGAAACTTAGGTGAGGAAATAACTTGGAATTGGATTATCTCATGGTGAAGAGCCACTACGGCCATGGACAATGGAACAGTCTCATGAGTCACATGAGCAGGCTGTAGAGGTCTCCCGTCAAGAGCCTCAATGGCAAGTGGAGTGTCACGCAGCTGCAGCGGAATCCAGTGCTTCGATACAAAGACAGCATCAATGAACAGGCCTGCAGCCCCTGAGTCGATTAGAGTCTGTATCTCGACGGACGACTCAGCCCAAGAAAGGGTAACCAAAACCAGGGGCTTTTCCTTCTGGACAACTGGGAACGAAACAACGCCACCTAAGGTCTGTCCATGACAGAACCTCAAGGTTCGGGCGTTCCCTGGACGGGTAGGACAAGACTTCAAAAAGTGACCTGCCTGGCCACAATAAAGGCGCAATCTCTTCCTCCACCTAAGGGTTCTCTCATCCTCAGAGAGATGCGTGAAGCCCAAGTGCATTAATTTATGTTCACTGACCAACTCGGTACCAGGAGGCATGGGAGATGAGGGAGGCAAGGGTGGGACTGCAAAGCTCGGAGACAAATGTACAGGAGGCTTCCGCAAGCACTCCTTTAAAAGAGAGCCTTTCTCTGAGTTTGGAGTCAATGAGGATGGCAAATGTGATCAACTTCTCCAACTCAGTGGGTATATCTCAGGCTGCTATTTCATCCTTGATGGTATCCGAGAGACCATGAGAAAAAGCAGCCATGAGGGCCTCATTGTTCCAAGCAACCTCTGCTGCCAGAGTATTGAATTCAATGGCGTAATCAGCAACAGTTCTCGTACTCTGATGGACATGAGGCACTTGGCAGCAGAAGCTGAGTGTGTGGGAACGTCAAATACCCTTTTAAAAGAAGCCACAAACTCAGGGTAACTCAAGACAACAGGTTTTGCGTCTCCCATAGAGGGTTTGCCAAAGCTCTCTCAGAAAGCAAAGATATCACTAAACCTACTTTGCTTATATCCATGGGAAACGCCAGGGGGCAGCATCTCAAAGTGTATCTCAACCTGGTTGCAAAACCCTCTGCATTGGACTGGATAGCCTCTAAATCGCTGGGGAAGCAGAGCGGAACCAGACATACTTCTTATAGAGGTAATACTCTAGGTCGGTGCCTGCACAGAAACTGGAGCCGCAGCAGGGACAGCCTGCAATACAGGTTGTACCGGAGCAGCCACAGTGTGAGATTCCAGGTGAGCCGTGTGACTCAGGAACCTTTGTAACGCCATGGCAAACTGATCCACGCGGTGATCCTGCACATTCAATCTGGAAAAAATATTACCAACAAGTGGATCGCCTACTGTCAGAAACCATGAATCAGACAGAGACAGAACTACAGTTAAATCACACTTGTTTAATAATAAAAGTAAATAGAACAAACGTAGTCAAAACATAGCCAAAGTTCGGTAACCGGAACGGATAGTCAGATAAGGCAGAAAGTCAGGAAACCAGAGATCAGCAAGCAAGATCTGGAGCCAGAAGGAATGTCAGCCAAGCAAGTCTTTAACAGGAACACAGGAGATCATCTCTGTAATGTTGACCAAGGTGAAGGCAGAGATCCTCTGGGCTTGATGGCTTAAGTAGGCAGGACTGACAAGCAGGATATCATCAACAGGTGAGTCACTGTGGAGAGATAGGAGCTGGCAATTAACCGACAGCTGAGCGGTCAGCTCAGAAAAGGAAGGGCTGAGTCCAGCCCTGACATGCAGATAGACAGGTACAATTTGTTTCATCTCTGTGGACCACCTGAGAATAGTCACTTCACTGGGTATATGTAAGGGTTTACAACCACTTTAAATTAAAAATATCTTACCTACTCGATGGGAATATGAATAATAATGCAGTCAATATCAGAATTCTTTTTCATGGTCACTAACTCACTAAGAAGTATGGACAATCTTGTCTTTTTATTATACAACTAATGGAAAACAAAATGTTTTTCAAGATTTGTAGACACAGCTAAAATCTATGTAGTAAAGAATTTCAGAACATACACATTGTCAACAGTGCAATCATGGTCTGTACAAAACATTTTCTGTCATCTTGATTTTTACATAAATCAAAGCCTAAACTTCCATTTGTCTGTAGTAGATGTGCATTTACCCAGTTCCCCCTTTTCTTAGATGTATACGCGGTTATTTTAACTTGGAAAATAATTTGTTCCCTTCCATGTTTCTGAAAAAGTCAATCTGACATCTCTTGAATTTAAATAAATTGTCCTGTTAGAAGAGATTTACCTTCAGCAATGTATTTTTATAAATCATTTTCCTGGTTATAATAAATGATAAACAGAGCATAGCATTTTCTTTACACTCAGCAAGACCAGTACCGTACCGGTCCTAGTGGATAATGCCATGATGAAAGCCTACAGTCAGCAAAGTGAAAGGCTGTGCACACGCTGACTGCCATGCCTAAAGCTGGCCGTATACCAGCAGGATTTCATTCGAACATTGAAAATTCAGAAAAATTGTTTATCAGAGCATTTAATCTTGCCATCACCGAGTCAACTAATTTCATTTGAAGCCCTTAAATATCATCCAAACCTGCTACTTGAATGTAATCCCAGACAGATTACCATATTATGGATGATTGTTCCCCAACTAAAGTCACATTCACAGTTAAAATTTTGTTCATTTGGGAAATTTTTTTCATCTCGCTCGTTCTCATTTGCTCATTGCTACAAATTAAAATGAATGCCGATTTCACCCCACCAAGCAATGGAAAATTGAACAAATGTTCCCGAAAATAAATATTTTTAAATGAAATTATATTAATCTATCTAAAGTAGCTTTTTTAGTTTGACATGCAGGAGTTGATTTACTAAAACTGGAGAGTGTAAAATCTTGTGCAGCTCTGCAGAGAAACCAATCAGCTTCCAGGTTTTATTGCAAGCTAAAGTTAGAAGCTGACTGGCTACCATGCAAATCTGCACCAGATTTTACACTCTCCAGTTTTAGTAAATTAACCCCACTGATCACAATAAAATAAACAATCTCCAGTAAAGTATTTGGTAAAATTCTGACCCCATTAATTGCAGTTTAAGGTTAAAGTGACTGCTGACTCCTGCTCTTCCAGTGCTACTTCCCCGAACTTCCAGTCTTCACAGGAAAAGAGTTAAAGTGATTGTAAAGGTTTTTTTTTTTTTTTTTAACCACTTCAATACAGGGCACTTAGACACCCTCCTGCCCAGACCAATTTTCAGATTTCAGCGCTGTCGCAGTTTGAATGATAATTGCGCGGTCATGCTACACTGTGCCCAAACTAACTTTTTATCATTTTGTTCCCACAAATAGAGCTTTCCTTTGGTGGTATTTGATCACCTCTGCGGTTTTTATTTTTTGCTAAACAAATAAAAAAAGACCGAACATTTTGAAAAAAATAAAAGTTTTGCTTTTGTTTCTGTTAAAAAAATTTGTAAATAAGTAAGTTTTCTCTTTCACTGATGGGCACTGATAAGGCAGCACTGACAGGCACTGATACGGCGGCACCGTACTTGAATAGCCAGGAGCAGACAGCAAGGCCATCAGCAGAATGCAAGAGTCTCCCCCCTGATGCTGAAACGGAGATAACTTCTGGAAGCGGGTGACGCTTGTGAGCAGGACCAGGACATCGTCTCCCACTTGTCCCTGCAGAGGGCTATATCTGCAAGCTCGTACGACCTCGCTACACAGGAGGTCCAACAAGTTTGGTAAGAGTACAGCCATTACTACTCTCCCGCAACTATCGGTGGCTTGGAAGTGTTCTTATACCTCTTACCTTTTCCCACCTTGATGTGATACACTAAAGGAACGGTTCATCTTCTTCACCCACGTTTTTTTCTTGTAATTCCGTTTTTCACGAACTGAATGTGGCGCTTTTCAATCACATTTTTTGAACTTTTTCTTCTGTTTTTTATATATTTTCTTTCACGGAGATGTGTTATATTTTGTAATTTGTCATTTTGCAGCACTGTGGTTTGTTTAAGGTATATACTACAGCTTCGGGTGGCCTTTCAGGAAACCTTGTTTGTTGCAGATTTAATTTTAATTTTATTCATGCCAGCGCACATTTTAAGTTTATTTATGGTTTATACACTTTACTGATATTTGAAGTATATTTGTTGCAGCTGCACTATGCACTTTTAACATTTAATTTATTGGCTGTTTTCTCATGAGCGCAGGTTTTTTACAAAATTGCTTAAGTTTTTCAGGCGGACCTGATCGGACCCTCCACTGACACCCGCAGCCATCCGATCCTGCCTGCAAAAACCAGACCGATGGTGGGCCAATTTTCCATCCAACTGGCGGATCGGACCGGATAGAATCAGATGGAAACGGACAAGCGGTCCATTTCCATTTGATTTCCCCATAGTGGAAAGCAGGACTGTGTCCGTGTCCACTCTGCACAGCGGAGCAAACACAGACCTGTCATCCGCTTGCTCAGAGGGAATCAGCGGAGAGATCCCCCGCTGAGCAAGTAGAATCCCCTGCACGGAGGCGCCCGTGTGAAAGAGGCCTATATTTTCTATGTTTAGACTAGGTATATGTTCTGTGAATGCAAAAAAATCCTATTGATCCCTGAATTGCAATTATTGCAACTTCCTGTGTACTGAACGGAAATCTCAAACAAAGACATCATCTTTTCAAGCTATTTTCTATGAACATAAACGAGAAGTATAGCCAAAGTTATTTTGGCTATACTTCTATGGATCACAGGAGTGCAGTTCGTTCTGCACTCCTGTCACCTGTTTTCAGCATACAGCTGGTTGAAGCCTCCTGTTTGCTGAAACCACAGTCCAGGCTCTGAAAAAATCCCGACCATATGTATCGCTCAATTCCTAGTGCAGAGCCGATGGGGGACAGATTCAGCATCAGATCAATGCTGCATCCACCTAGGTGGATTTTTTTTTTTTTTTCCTAAATTCCAAACTTCTCTTTTACAACTCCAAGACTCTACGTAATAGAGATGACGGGGAGGGTGAAAAGTTTGTAGTTCAAATAAGGAGAGCAGCCTAGGGTAACGTTGCTGCTCTTTCATAGATATAGTACAGTGAGTGAGCCTTGGACTTGAAGTATGTTACTGACATTAAAAAAGGAAATTAATGCGGACACACAATTTAAGATTTCGGAAGCCGACAATATATTACATTTTAGTTTTTTTTGGGTTTGGATATGCTTTAACAATTGAACACACATTGTTCAAAGTAACATTCAAAATGACCTACACATGTACAGGCAGCTGCTATTAACAAGGTCGATGAGGCCAACATGGACTAGCGACCCAAGACCAGTTGTGGAGTATGTAGCAGGCTTTGGCCAGAGATAACAGTATCTATTGTATCAGGATTATATACAGTATATTATAGTAGTGAATAATTACTCTTTTATTTATCATGACATGAAGAACAATGAAATGCAGTAACCCATGGAAACTAGATTCACCTTCATTATGCTAATTATGCTAAACTCCTGTAAGCTCATTCCTTGTTGGATGCTTTGTGTTATTGAAAATAAATGCCATCTGCATCATGTATTTTAAGGGTCAAAACTGATTCTTGTTTGGTTATCTGCTGGGGGAATGGATCACCCAACAGCTTCATGTAGTCATCTATGTATTTGGGTACCTAGATCCATACAAGTGATGTAGTCATTACCAGGAAGTCTCACTGTGCCTGCTCAATTGCTCATTAATGTTGCAATATTGATTTGGAAGCAATTGGATTGAGAATTCTTTTGCTACCAGGGGATTGAGGAGAGATTTCCTGGTGGGATGATTAGAAGGTTGGAGTCCTCAAAAGACATGAGAAGCTAAAAGGTCATTTAACTCCCCAGTATTTGTCCATAAGCAAGTGAGCAAATTGAGAGGACTTAAAGCAAATGCATTTTAAATAAGACCCTCTGTTCACCCTGTGAATTCTAAATGGTAAGGTGGTTGCATTTGTGTTTTTTAATTTTTTTTTAATTTTTTATTTTAATCTACTGACACAAAACACCTACCTTGACTGGAGAAACTGCTACTCCATGATTTCCCTTGAAAGGCACATGACCAAAAGGCCTTGGCATGTGATCTTGGCAGAAGAAGAAGATCAGAGCATAGACTAGCCAATGCAGCTCATAAATGACTCGATTTTCTTTTCTCCCACCTTGGGCAGAAGGAATGAAAATTGCTCAATTCTTGCGTTTTGTTTCGATTTTCGAAGATTTGGATGTATACAAATCTCTGAATGGATATAGTAATGGAATGTCAACAAATCTATAAAAAATGTTAATGAAATTAACAAATGCATTTGTTTCATTCAGATGACGTCATATAATTCGATAGTAGTTCGGGCCCATGGGGAAATTAATTAGATGCACATGACGACAGTCCATATTGTCTTATCAGCTCATGCAATTTCTCCTGGTGGGTTAGACTAGCTTCTGAAAACATCAAATCTGTCCGATTCATTAATAAATCATATATATATATATATATATATATATATATATATATATATATATATATATATATATATAGCAATCTTCCAGGAAAACTGCAAAAAAGATTTTTCAAATCCACCCTAATGAATATATAAAACGAATGCCAAAGATATGGAACTAATTCCAAAAACGAATGGGGTCCAACATAACGAATATGATGAAACAAAATTCTTCAATGAACGGATGCATCTGAAACAGACCAAACAAAAATTTCCGTTGTGCACATGTCTACTTGATTCCCCCAATCAACATAGTCAGTGTTGATAGGGAAGTTACCTCCAGCAGTGCTGTTGTGTTCTGCTGGGGGGGCTTCCTGGCGAGCAGAACACAATGATTATTACTATTATTACAGCTATAGCCGCCAACAGTAATCAAATGTAAAAACCTGACAGGCTGGTTGTACTCAAGTTGATCAATGGATTGACTTTGGTACAGTCAGCCTGCCCATACATGGATCAGATCTCAGCCGGTCCCTGCTCAAGTTAAGCATTATAGACAGGAAAATTAGGGAACTTGCTTTAAAGAGATGTCCATTTTAATCCTTTAGATGAAGCTGGTTGTGTCATAAAATACCAGTACCAGTCCAATCAAAAGTAAAAAAAAATACTACAACCTGCGTTAAAGCTAAATGGAAATATATATTTACTGCCACATGTAGCTCTATCCCGCCATGTATAAAATGTCATTTGAAGACCAACTATGGTGAGGTATTCTTGAACATACAGAGCAATACCTTGTCTGATGACTGCATTGACATTATGATCTTCAAACACAAGAACAAACAGGTTGCTGTATTCTAATTCTCTAAAGGGTCATGGATGCTGTCAGTGGGCACATCAGCTATGATTCAACAGCACTCCACAAAAAAACGGGAACTTCCCCTAGGAACAGGGAAAGGACCCAGTGTTGAGAATCCACATACCGGTACATACAATCCAATGAGAGCGCCAAACAAACATCCAAGTCCAAGTCCATCTTAATAATAAAAATAAACATATAAAACATATTTTCTGCTATAATTTAATCATTAAAAACCATTAACTCTCGGACGTGTATTTGATGCCCTCATTGGACTGTATGGTTATGATCCCCAAAGCTGAGTAGACATGTCTTGTGAAAGTAAATGGGCTGTTCCCTATATTATACGTACTCTGCATGTTCTCTATATTACACATACTCTATAAGTCTCCTTTCATGATGTCAATGTAATGTCCCTTTGAATGGATGACTACAGGAAAAACAATACAGATGTAACTAACAGTTCAAACAACACGTCCAGCCTGTTGTGACATGTTGTTCCCTACATTGAATTTTTATATTTATATTTATATATTTATATTTAATATATTTTTTAAAGCTTTCTTTTTTAAAATGCCAGTTGTTTTTAGAATTCTGCCACACCATACACCTCAACCTTGGTGAAGAATTCATAACATGCCTATCCTCTAAGCAATCACCCATTGGTACCACCTACTACAAATCTCCCTCCCAACGTGTGCAACTTTACCTGTTACACACGTTTGCAGAAATCGTCATTCCTATGGAGAAAGGATATTATACACAAAACCAAACAAAAAAATAAAAAATAAATAACACACAACAACAAAACAAAACAAAAAACAAACACACAGGTTGCAAAAACAAATTCAACATTCTGCAAAATCTCTTTAACTAACCCTTCAACTGGAACAGGTCATGCTGTGATCTCCATTCCATGCAGATGATACTTAAAAAGATTACATTGCTTGTGAACATCGCCTAATGTCTGACCACCCTCAGAGCTTGAGGCTATTCGTGTCTGTACAATCAGCCAGTATATATTTTTTTTTCCTTAAATGAAAACCCTACATCGAGCAGGGACGGATTGCTCCTGCACCTATGCAAAAGGTGTTTTAATAATAGTGACCTTTTGTTGTCGCTGCGCGTCGAACGATCCTTTACGTTCGTTAATATGTAATACAAAGTTTGTGTGTGCTGCAGGAACACATGGTATACTCTATGTTTATACACAATTCAGCTGTACCGCTATGACAGATGGTGCTGGTAGTAATATTGTAAGATACGACAAATTTTGCAACACATTGGGGAGATGACATTTTAAAAGACTGGAATCCCAATGCTCAGGTTCTGCTGTGGCTTTGATGCTGATTGACATAAAGAATTATGCTGTAACATGGCAAAGGCATGAAACGTACTCCACGGCACTCGCCTGCACATTATTTTTTTTATTATGACATATTAAGTCGCCAATACTACAGTGGATGGTCCTGGACACACAGACTCATTATGTTCCCGTTAACCCACCGTACGATGAGTGCCTTTAAATGTTGTGTTGCTGCCATCCCTCTGTGTGACTAAGTTACATTGTATGATGTTGTACTATATTTAGGGATGAATGTGCCATTGCAGTAAAGGTGCACAGGGGTTGTAAAATAATGACACAAATTATGCATAGCGCTCAACGACAATTTTTTTTTTTCTTCTTTCATACATTGAGCTCGAACTGTGCTTTTGAAAATAAAGAAAGCTGATTATTTTTTTATTTTTTTTTTTCGTCAATGCTTAACGAGTGTGTGCGATTGTGCCACAAGCTATAAATCGAACTGTTGTGGGTACGTGTTGTTGCACATTTCGTGCCGTATTGCCGGGGAACAGGCAAGGCAGGGCTGTGTGCTGCCTTTACAGGAAGTTATTGTGTCTTAAAATGTTTACAAGGACCGGTTGACGGGAAAAATTATGACTCTTAGCCTCCCCTTTAGCTTTATACACTTTTAACGATGTAACATACCCACCCACCTACTGCATAGAGCCGTAAACATGTAGACAACACAAGGGAAGCTATTCCATCATTGATAAGCAATTGAAGGCAACAGCTGTACAGTGGTTCATGCATGCACATGTGCTCCCATCTCTGAGCATAGACACCGCTTCTCTACACAGACAGCAGCACATCCAGGCAAAAGCTCCCTCCCTGCGCCAGCAAACACATAGTCCTACCTTTTTCGGTCTCCTGTCTTGGGGAAGGAGGGGTGGGGGAGTCCTACAGTTTAGGGGGCTGGAGGACAGCAGTTGCATTCAAAGGCAAGCTTAGCGAGCTCCACTTTCCCATTCATTCCATGCTGCGCTCCGGTGTGTCAGAATGAGCATCCAGCTCTTGTCTGGGCAGGGGGACTGGGAAAGATGTGTGAGACAGAAGAAGCCAGGATCCAATCCCCTCTCCTGTTCTCCCCTGCTGGAGACTCAGGGAATGCACAAGGAAAGGAGCAAGATGTTAGACTTGCTTACTGCTCACTGAGCCTGGGCTGGAGGAGGCCACTGAATCCTGGAGGGGTGGGGGGGTGGGGGGGGATCTGATTCCCAGGAAATCTCTCAACTAGCACAAACTACAGGGATCAGCTGTGTAGCGTTCCCCCCTCCCTTGCTTGCCCATTAACTCTTACATTGGCTGTAGCGTTGTCTTGAATAGAGCAAGGATGTTTGGTGATGAATTAGAAGAGCGGAGCGTGGCACATCAGCATGCAGCTGGCCCCTGTGGAGATGACTTGGTTAAGTGTTGCCTTTTTTGATCACGTCAGGTGGGGGCCATTGCATTTTTCATTAGCCTCTTCCCCACCCAAAGCCAATTTTTTTTTAATGCAAAATCCAGGGGCTACCGTTATTCTATTACTAGTCATAGGAGGGGATAATGGCACTGTGCCCAATGATGGCTAAGAAGATGAAAGAGAACGATGTACCTAGTTAGGATATTTGGCAGTATCTATCTATCTATCTATCTATCTATCTATCTATCTATCTATCTATCTATCTATCTATCTATCTATCTATATATATATATAGTTTTATTTTAAAGGCTGCTCTACATTATATATTACTTTTAGTGTGGAGCTGTGCCAGAGTAGACAAAGTAACAGGTTGTCCTTATAGGAGGAACCATAAGTGTCCTGTGTAAGAAGAGACTAAAAGGTGGCGCTGCCTGAATCTGATGTGCAATGCTCAAGAGAAACACAAACCATATACATATGAAAAAAAAAAATAATAATAAACCATATAAATGTGAAAAGATTTGTGTGCTGTCTCTTTAAATCACAAAATGTGCATATGAAATGTCCTCGTGCAAATTACTATAAAGTGCACAGTAATAAATAAATTGTGCTATATACGCAAACATAAGTAGAACCACTGTCATAAATGGAGACTACATCAAATCTATCAGAAAGTTCTATAAGAAAAAAAAGAAAGTCCATAATTTAACCTCTTGCTTACTGGGCACTTAAACCCCCCTCCTGCCTAGACCAGTTTTCAGCGATGTCATATTTTGAATGACAATTGCGCGGTCATGCAACACTGTACCCAAATGACATTTTTATCTTTTTTTTCACACAAATGGAGCTTTCTTTTGGTGGCATTTAATCACCACTTGGGTTTTTATTTTTTGCTAACCAAACAAAAAAAAAAACAAACATGTTTCATACGGGTAATTTTTTTCCTTCATTGATATTCGCTGATGAGGCTGCACAGATGGGCACTGATGGGCTGCACTGATGGGCACAGATAAGGTGACACTGATGGGCACTGATAAGATGGCACTGATGGGCCCTGATGGGTGGCACTGATGGGTGGCACTGATAGGTGGCACTGATGGGCACTGGTAGGTAGCACTGATGGGCACTGGTAGGTGGCAGTGGTAGGTGGTATTGATAGGCAGCACTGGTGATGACGCACTGATTGGTGATTTATAGGTGGCACTGTGGGCAATGATCGGTGACACTGTGGGTACTGATGGGTGGTACTGTGAGCACTGTTAGGTGACGCTGGTGGGCACAGAAGCCTCTGCAGAGGCTCTGCATGATCGGGACCGATGTCCCTCTCACAGACGCCGGTGATCGCCTTTTTCTTTTCTCCTCATGATACCGGCATGAGGAGAAAAAATAGCCAATTACCGGCTCTGTTTACATCACATGATCAGCTGTCATTGGCTGACAGCCTATCACGTGGTAAGGGGTCGAGATTGACCCCTTACTTTCGATCTGTGATCAGCTGAATCCCATAAACTCGCTGATCACAGAGCGCGCCGCGTGCCGCCTGCAGGGGGCGCGGGCCGCTCAAGCACGGGAGGATGTCCATGGACGCCCTCCTGACAAATTAAGTCCATGCTGCAGCTGTCTTTCGGCTATAGCGCGGACAGGAAGTGGTTAATGTGCGAGTAAATAGTCCACAATATAGACATGTGCATGCTGAAAAAATTTGTTTTGTTTCATTTTGATTAGTTAATCTAGTTATTTTGTTTAGTTAAATTTGGTGGATTCGTACAATTCGTATTGAGAATTTTTGAATTTTCTTCGAATTTACCAATTTTATTCGATTTGAATCGTTCAAAATAATAAATTTTCGAATCGGAAATGTTAATTTGTTTTCGATTCGAATGCAGAACAAAGTGAACAAACAAAAGAAAAATCTTCATTAAATGATTACAATGAGTCTTTAACCACTCGCCGACCAGCCGCCGTACGTTTACGGTGGCAGGTCGGCCCCCCTGCGTGAACCGACGTACCTGTACGTCGGTCCGTACAGGTGAGATTGAAGGCATGCCTGCTACGAGCCGCGGGAGCGTGCCTGCAAGTCCGGCGGACTCGATGTCCAGGGCCGCCCGCGATCATTGTGCACAGAACAGGAATCTGCCTTTGTAAACAAGGCGGATTCCACGTTTTGACAGGAGACATGTCAGAAATCCTCTGTTCCCAGTGATCGAGAACAGTGATCTCTGTCATGTTCCTGGCAGCCCATCCCCCTACACACTTAACCCCTTGATCGCCCCCTAGTATTAACCCCTTCCCTGCCAGTGTCATTTATACATTGATCAGTGCATTTTTATAGCACTAATCAATGTACTAATGTCACTGGTCCCCAAAAAGTGTAATTTGGGGTCAGATTTGTCTGCCACAATGTCGCAGTCCCGCTAAAAATCACAGATTGCTGACATTACCAGTAAAAAAATGTTTTAAATAAAAGTTCATAAATCTCGAAGTTGTACACGCGATAACTTTTGCGCAAACCAATCAATATACGCTTATTGCGAATGTTGTTTTTAACAAAAATATGTAGAAGAATATTTATTGGCCTAAGTTTATGAAGAAATTAGTTGTTTTACATTTTTTGGGGTATGTATTATAGCAAAAAGTTAAAAATATTGTTTTTTTTTCAAAATTGTAGGTCTCTTTTTGTAGATAGCGCAAAAAATAAAAAACGCAGAGGTGATCAAATACCACCAAAAGAAAGCTCTATTTGTGGAGGAAAAAAGGACATAAATTTAGTTTGGGTACAATGTCGCACGACCGCAAAACTGTTTGTTAAAACGACGCAGTGTTGTATCTCAAGAAATGGCCTGGTCATTAACCGCTTCCTGACCAACCGCCACAGTTATACTGTGGCAGGTTGGCTCCCCTGAGCGAGCCGTCGTAGCTAAATGTCGGTTCGCAGGTTCGGGATAGAGGGTCCTGGTGCTTGTGGCCAACGGTCACGATGACCGCCGGCCACAGGCAATCGTGAGCAGGAGAGACAGAACAAGGACAAGTCTGTGTAAAAGCACACTTCCCTGTTCTGTTCTGACAGGAGTGACAGATCGTGTGTTCCTATTAGCTAGGAACCACGATCCGTCACTTCCTCCAGTCAGTCCCTTCCCCCTTCAGTTAGAATCATCTCCCAGGGAACAGAGTTAACCCCTCGAGCACCCCCTAGTGTTAACCCCTTCACTACCAGTGACATTTTTACAGTAATCAATGCAATTTTATAGCATTGATCGCTGTATTAATGCCAATGGTCCCAAAAATGTGTAAAAATTGTCCAATGTGTCTGCCATAATGTCGCAGTCACGATAAAAATCACAGATCGCCGCCATTACTAGTAAAAAAAAATAATAATAAAAATGCTATATATCTATCCCCTATTTTGTAGATGCTATAACTTTTGCGCAAACCAATCAATATACGCTTATTGCTATTTTTTTACCAAAAATATGTAGAAGAATACATATCAGCCTAAACTGAGGAAAAAAATAGTTTTTTATATATATTTTGGGGGGTATTTATTATAGCAAAAAGTAAAAAATAATGTTTATGTTAAAAACATTTTTCAAAATTGTCGCTTTGTTTTTGTTTATAGCACAAAAAATTAAAACTGCAGAGGCGATCAAATACAACCAAAAGAAAGCTCCATTTGTGGGAAAAAAAGGATGTCAATTTTGTTTGGGTACAACGTCCCATGTCCACGCAATTGTCAGTTAAAGCAACGCAGTGCCGAATCGCAATAAGTGTACTGGTCAGGAAGGGGGTAAATTCTTCCGGGGCTTAAATGGTTAAGGGGGTAAATCATTCTGGGGCTGAAGTGGTTAAATCACCTTTGACTTAACAAATACAGCACTATTTCGAAATGGTAGTCTAATAACATAGACAGTCTTTGATTTCAGCAATATATGTAGTTAGAATTTCATTAGTTAGTTACTGCTGTGCTTTCTATATACTCATGGATACGTTTATTGTTCATTGTCTGGCCAATTTATACTGCTATAATTATCCTGCAACCACCAGGTGTGCTGGAGCTTGTTGTCCCACGACCGGCTCATATAGATAAATACCATCATACCAGCACTATCTCATTAGGCCTGTAGAAGGAGCTGTAGCTCCAAGCGCATAGCCTCATATACCCAGCCATTCCTCTCTTGGTGTTCCTCTGCTCCCGGTGATGTCATCTCCTCGCGTTCCACGGTGGCCCAGGCTGACTTCCTGGTGGCCACAGGATGGATTACGGCTCCCCTATCCATCAGCCATACCAGTGGACGATCGTATTGGATGCCGGACTACATCTACAACACCACCCTTTACAGATGAGCCTGTTTGTAACTTGTTTTCTGTAAGTGCATTACTTACCTTGCTAATAAATTGTATTGAATATACTACACTCAGGTTGGCACCTCCTGTGTCTCCCTCTTCTCAAATGTAGTTAGAATTTCACTGGAGTTCAATGTAAAATTTGATTTCAGTCCGAATTTCGTTACGTTATTCGGAGCATTCGGTAAAATTTGTTTATATTGTAAGTCGGGAATTTGTATATATCCGAATCTCAGAATAACTAAAAATTTGTTTGAATATTATTATTATTATACAGGATTTATATAGCGCCAACAGTTTACGCAGCACTTTACAGCATTAGGGCAGGCAGTACAATTACAATACAGTTAAATACAGGCGGGGGACCATTTAGAGCTTAAAATCTAGGAGGGAGGGTCAAGTTATACAAAAGGGTAATAGGTGTGGGGGATGAGCTAATGGAGAAAATATTGCAGTTGTTAGATGGAGGCAGGATAGGCTTCTCTGAAGAGGAAAGTTTTCAGGGATCGCCTAAACGTGGATAAATTTGGAGACAGTCTGACAGATTGGGGTAGCGAATTCCAGAGGATAGGCGAAGCTCGGGAGAAGTCCTGGAGGCGGATATGGGAAGAGGTGATGAGGGAGCTACAGAGCAGGAGGTCTTGGGAGGAACGGAGAGGGCGATTAGGTTGGTATTTTGAGACTAGGATAGTGATGTAGCTGGGCGCAGAGTTGTGGATGGCTTTGTAACTTATTGTTAGTATTTTGAATTTAATTTGTTGGGCGAGTGGCAGCCAATGGAGAGATTGGCAGAGAGGGGTAGCAGACACTGAGCGGTTTGTAAGGTGGATGAGTCTGGCAGCCGCATTCATGACGGACTGAAGGGGGGATAGTCTATTTAAAAGTAAGCCAATGAGGAGGGAGTTGCAGTAGTCAAGGAGAGAAATAACCAGGGAGTGAATCAGGAGCTTTGTGATTTCCTTGGTTAAAAAGGGACATAGTTTGGAGATGTTGCAGAGGTTGAGGCGGCAAGCTTTGGAAAGTGATTAAATGTGGGGCCAAAAGGAGAGTTCAGAATCCAGGATAACACCTAACATGCTGACATGTGGGGATGGATGGATGGTTGTGCCATTGCTCTTGACAGAGAAGTTAGGGGAAGAGGCATGTGGGGGAGGTTTTGGACAAGTTGAGTTTGAGGAATTGGTGTGACATCCATACAGATATGCCTGTTAGTAAGTTAGTGATGTGTGAGGAGACTGAGTGAGTTGAGGGGTGGAGAGATAGATTTGTGTGTCGTCAGCGTAGAAATGATATTGAAAGCCATGAGAGGCTATCAGCTTACATAGGGAAGAGGTGTAGATTGAAAATAAAAGAGATCCAAGAACAGAACCTTGGGGGACCCAGACGGAGAAGGGAAGAGGAATGGAGGAAGTAGAATAGGTTGTTAAGATTGGTAGGGTCCAAGGACAACTTTTTAAGTATGGGGGTGACCAGTGCATGTTTTAGAGCATTGGGGAAATGCCAGAGGTGAGGGAGAGATTGAAGATGTGGGTTAGAGAGTGTGTGATAGAGTCAGAGGGCGACCGTAGTGTTTGAGAGGGAATAGGGTCCAGGGGGCAGGTGGTTAGGTGGGCGTTAGAAAGGAGTTAAGCGGCTTCGTCTGTAGTAGCAGATTTAAATAAGGGGAGTTTCAATTGTACCTGTTGACATTGGGTCTTAACTGGAGGAGATACCTGTACAGTGGAGATTTCATCACGGATTGTATCAATCTTGTTTTTGAAGTGATTAGCGATCTCCTGGACAGTGAGTGAGTCAGTGGGTGGAGGCTGTGGAGGACGAAGTAGAGAGTTGAAGGTAGAGAAAAGTTTACGGGGACTGGATGAGAAGGTGTTAATAAGAGTTATAATATAGGTCTGCTTGGCAGTGTGGAGGAAAGAATAGCATTTTTGGAGGGCAGATTTGTATTGGTTGAAGTATTTGAGATACTTAGTCTTGTGCCACAGTTGCTCAAGAGCACGACTACATTTTTTGAGAATTTTAGTGTCATCTGTTTGCCAGGGTTGTATATTAATTTGGAACAAAATGAACCGAACATGTCTACCACAATATATTATATGAAACTAATGAATAAAAGATAAAGCGCTCTACGTGCTTAATGTGCACAAATGTCCATATATGAATCCGGTAACCAATCAATACATTAAAAATGGAAATGTTTCAAAAAAAGGAAAAAACACAAAACAAAAATCTCAGTTCATGTATACATAAAGGTGATCCTATTCCCAAGTGACTTGTACCTGGGTAAATGATGCAGTGTATATCACTGGTGAAGGGTGGGTGAATTCCACACATGCTCCCCCCTCAGATCCGCACTCACTAGAAAGCTGAACCCCTGCGATGGTAGAAGCCATCTCACTAAGGCTGCTTCTGATCCTTATGCAGTGTCTCCTCCTCCTCCACTACAGGTCTGGTCACTGGGTACACTCACATAGGGATGGATGGACAGAAAGGCATCTAATAGTGTAAGTCCATAAAAAGTAAGTTTATTTAAAACAGATGCTAAAAAAAAAAAAAACCGCACTTCCAATAGTGCTAAGGGGTCAGCATGAATAAAATCGCCAAGATGTCTGGGACGCCTTGCGTTCCACGGACTAGAATCTCCGAAACTGGAAGTGATGTGATGACGCTCCAAGCTCCGCCGTATGCGTTTCATCACATAGACATCATCAGGCCGCTGTAAACCAAAAAACTGAAATTAATCTTATTGCAGCTTATTAATCCATAGGTTTGGTGGCTGCATTATCTTTCTCATTTTAGGCTTTTTTCCCTTTGTTTTCACCTGGTGATCCAGCCAGTAACATGGATGAGCTCAGGCCTACTCCGAACGCAAGATTCCACACCCACCTGAGCTATACTGCTAGTAAACTGTCAAAGAGAACAATCAACCATAGGTGGTGGAGGTATTGTATAAATATGGTTGCGGGGTGGTCCATGCCTTCACTGCTCATTATTGGCTGTCCACAGCTCATTTACAGGATAGCTCAGGCAGGTTTGGATTCGCCTGAGCTCATCCCTACCAGTAACTCACTTCCTGCCTTATGGTGGCCATACACATAATGAGTCACAGAATTGGACAATATCATTGAATCTATGAATTATTGAAAAGACACATACTATGCCATCAATCAAATTTGAGAAAAAACAAAAGTTTCCTCAAGATTGTTCTGATTGGTCTGGGAGCAATATGATTGTTAAAGCAGGCCATAGACAGATTGAATTTTGGCTGGTTCAACAGGGACCAGCCAAGATTTGATCCATCCATGGACAGGCTGGTGTACTGAAGTCAATCCATTCATCAACTTCAGTACAACCAGCCTGTTGGATTGTTTGTAGCTATAGCAGCGGGTAGGGATCATTGTGTTCTGCCAGCAAGGAAGGCTCCTTTCTTACCCCCCCCTCGGAATGATCTGTCATTGGAATCTATGTTTTTTGTTTGTTTTTTGTACATAACAAAAAACATGGTATACTTACCTGCTCTGTGCAGTGGTGCAGATCCTTTTCTTTTCAAGTCCCCCCGCTGGTGCGCCTGGCTCATTCCCCTCAAGCAGTACCCCCAGAGAAAGCCGCTTGCCCTGGGGGCACTGCTGCGTGTTCACTCCTGAGCCGCTGCTCTATGCGTCCATAAGACACAAAGAGCCGCGGCTCAGCCCTGCCAACCCCCCCCCCCCACTCCTCATTGGCTCACTGGCTGTGATTGACAGCAGTGGGAGCCAATCGGCTCCTGCTGCTGTCTCAGCCAATGAGGAGGGAGAGTACCGGAACAGCTGAGGCTATCATGAACATCGCTGGATCGGAGGGAGCTCAGGTAAGGATGGGGGGGATGGGGGAGACACTGCACACGGAAGATTTTATTCAACCTTCAGCCTTTAGAACCACGTTAAGTGTATGACATGTCAAATTATCTTTTTGATCTCCCAAGTGTATCTTTCTTCCAGGCAGTAAATCAATTACAACACAATAATTTATAAAATCATTGACCACCAGTAGAGTGACCAGTATTAGGTGTATGAGCACCATTAGGGGTACTACGGTCACTCCTTTGCTGTATCTATGAAGGAGCAGTGTAGCCATCTTGGATAGCAGCATTGTCAACCTATGTAGAGGGTAGCTTTATATGACCTGGTAGATTTAGATAGACTTTACATACAGTGCCTTGAAAAAGTATTCATACCCCTTGACAGTTTCCACATTTTGTCATGTTACAACCAAAAACGTAAATATTTTTTATAAATAAATGGGGACTCTTTCCGTGCTGCCCTAGGCCTGGGCCTTGTTGGCCTAGGCCAGGATACAGCGTTGCTGCCAACCACCCTCACATGACAGAGCTCTGACTTTGGGCTCTGTTCTCACTACTCCATTGAATAGGTTAAACACAGGGAAGGTTAATGCAGAACCCTGGTATATAGTCAACCTGATGCTTTGCAAAAAGTGATAACGATGGAGAATGATGGTCATTCCCTGGGTTCCTTATATTCCTCGAAGGTGCCAATGGGCAATCTGTTCTCACCTGTTTTCGGACTACCATACACATTATAACCTGACTGTACAATCCCCATTTATGGTTTACTAAATCTTTGTAATATGAGGACCCACCTAGGCTATCCATTTTATTTTTATCCATCCAGGCAGGCCATACATACTACTACTAAATAGGTGTTGGTAGATCGAAAAGAGATTGTATAATGGGATTGTTATGTGTGTAGTAGGGTTCAGAGCAGGAACGTGCAATGAGGTCAGTGGCTGGTGAGGCACTGGCTAGTATCAGAGCCAGACACACACAGGTTACATATGCTGCGATCGTTAGAGTGAGAGCAATAATTCTAGCACTAGACCTCCTCTGTAACTCTAAAACTTGTAACCTGTAAAAATGTTTAAAGCGTCACCTATGGAGATATTTAAGTACTAAAGTTTGGCGCCATTCTACGAGTGTGCGCAATTTTAAAGCGTGACATGTTAGGTATCTGTTTACTTGGTGTAACATTATCTTTCATAGTATACAAAAAAATCGGTTTGTTTTGTTATTCATGAAACAATTTCTTTAAAAAAAAAAAAAAACGCGTTTGAAAAATTGCTGCACAAATATTATGTAACATAAAAAGTTGCAACGACCACCATTTTATTCCCTGGGGTGTCTGCTAAAACAATATATATAATGTTTGGGGGTTCTGAGTAGTAATCAAGCAAAAAAATATTATTTGTCATGTAGGAGAGAAGTGTCAGAATTGGCCTGGGTGGCAAGGAGTTAATTACCATAAGTAATATACAAAAAATAGTTAATAATAATATATTGTTTTTAAGGTAATTTACTATATTTTCAAAATCTGTACTCAAGCTGGTGGCTTAACGGACAAATTACTGAAGTTTGAAGTTATAACTTCAAACCAGTAATTTCACAGTAAATAGATAAATAATAAATCATTATGTTATAACATATAGCATAACAATATATGATTTTCAGTAGCGTGGCTAGGGGGGTGTGGCCCACACCCGGGTGACACCCGCCAGAGGGTGACACCAGGCTGAGACTGGGAGCGGTGCTGCGGCTCCCTCCTTCCCTTCCGACGTCTCTTCAGTGGCACGCGATATGCGGGCAGAGTGGGGGGAGGAGTGAGGCAGAGACAGAGGTGCCCGGATTCCTACCGTCCCACACACCGCAACTAATCTCTGTCCCCAACAGCAGCACTCGCTACAGACTGGACTATAGCTGCATCCTCCTCGGGTCTGAAGGCCGGGAGGAAGAGCCGAGGAGGAGGAAGAGGGACACTGTGCTATAGCACCTGCCAAGGTATGTAATAACACGGGTAATGCAGAGAAGGGGGACATGGTGATGGGGGGGGGGGGCATTGGCAGGTAACAGAGTAATTTTAGGGAGGTAATTTTGTTTTGGGTTAGAAGTGACTTGTGCTAGAAGGAGGGGGGCAGATTTGAAGTTTAACCCCCCCAGCACCCAAATAAAAGATACCATCCTGGCTCCATCCACCCCCCCCCCCGATCCTATCCCAGCTCCATCCACCTTCCCCCAATCCAATCCCGGCTCCATCCACCTACCCCCCCAATTCCATCCCGGCTCCATCCACCACCCCGATCCAATCCCGGCTTCATCCACCACCCCAATCCTATCCCAGCTCCATCCACCACCCCGATCCCATTCCGGCTCCATCCACCACCCCATCTTGGGTCCATCCACCACCCCGATCCCATCCCAGCTACATTCATTCCCCCGATCCCATTCTGGCTCCATCCTTTCCCCCGATCCCATCCCGGCACCATCCACCCCCCCAATCCAATTCTGGCTCCATCCATCCCCCTGATCCCATTCCGCCTCTATCTACCACCCTGATCACATCCTGGCTCCATCCATCCCCCCAATCCCATCCCGGGTCCATCCATCATGGCAGGTTAGGGGAGAGCCACACTGACGCACTAGACTGCTTAGTGCTGGGGGCAGGTGGGTGATACCATGTTTTACCGCACCAGGTGACACCAACTCTAGTGATGCCACTGATGATTTAGCTTGATTAAAACAGTACCTTTTTAGCAGCAGAAGATTCTCATTCTCCTTCCTGTGTGAGAAAAAACATGGCTCTGTCTCACCTGCCTCCCCTGACTGCATGTCCCTGTTTCAAAGTGCTTTGTATTCCCATTCCCTTCTCATTTACTTATATTTAGTTATATTTATAACTGCCCTGGCAAGTATGGAGACCTGGTTACCGAAACACAAAGCTTATGCCCCTGTGGTCTCTGAGAGATATAGGACACTCAACCATCCAGTATCTAGCAAAAACTAAAATTCCAGTTTTGGGGGGACTGACTCTTTAAATAGCAAAAATTCAAAAATTTGGAGCAAAGCATATACCTACAAATAAGATACAGAATACTTACCTCTCCTGTTTTTTCGCCCCTGAAGTGTTGATCTCCTATTTCCACCGCAGCTCCCTATGGTGTCTCCTGTTGTCCCTCATGTCACTGCTTTGTCCTGTACTCAGAGATTGTAATGTGTATTGTGCCTAAAGCTGATCATATAACCTTATTGTACTATCTCCCTTAGATTTGCCAAATATGGGGACAAACCTGAAAGTGGTTGTAAACCCACTTTTTGGACTTCTACCTATAGGTAAGCCTAGAATAAGGCTTACCTATAAGTAGCGGAAATATCTCCTAAACGTGCACCGTTTGGGAGATATTTCACTTGTAGTCCGCCGAAAATTTCAACGGCGCATGCTTGGGGAAGAAACTAAACAAAGTGCCGTTTCTTCCCTAGCCTGTGCTGTTAATCAGGGTTTACTTCTTCTTGAACAAACCCAACAAACAGACATTAAATTTGTATTAAATCAGGCAGACGCTTTCACTATGTAGTTGATGGTAGATCTAAAGGAGATTGTACAGTTGACTTGTATTATGGCCACCTTAAGGAGGGTAAGAAAAGATCCAAGAACTGCAGTAGGTGGATCTTACTTATGGAGTCCTTAAAGTGGTATTAAACCCAAAAGCAAATATTTATATTATATTATATTGCAGCTTACCAATTCTTATTTGTGGTGGCTGCATTGGTTTTCTTTCCTTTATTTTCACCTGGTAATCTGGCCCGGAAGTCTGTTTTTAAAAAAGAACAAGCTGTCCTGCAGATTGTATTAGTTACAGGGATGAGACAAACCATTTCCCACTGACAGGGGTGCGTACAATGACCAGGATTTATTTATTTATGTAAAACCTTTACCCCAAAAGGAACAAAAAACTGTTGCTGTAAGTGGTTATAAAGTGTGAGCTGGAGTTTGGCCTTAATTTGTTTAGTGTATCTAAATCTGCTAGTCCAATCTACCACTCCCCTCCCCCCCAGATTAACAGTGCTGCCATCTGAAGGCTAGGTTCACGCATGTCTGGCTGCGGTTTGCAGTCCGGTGTCCGGTGTAGTTTTGTTCACCAGTTGAGGTGCGATTCAGGTGCAAATTTTTACTTGAATTCGCACCTAAAGTGGACCAAAAATCACACAGAACCCTTTTCATAAATGGACCGCAGCCGCCCCTGGACGTGTGTGAACCGGATCCATTGAAAGCCGGTGCGATTCACATGTTATGATTCACATATATGTGTACCGAGCCTTAAGGTGTCCTCTGCTCCTTCATCCAGAATGGAGGCAATCAAACATTGATCTTATTCATGGAGTCCTTAAAGCTGAACTCTGGGGATACAGGTAAGAAGAGACTAGGGAACTAGGTTATATGGAGCTTACCCATGGAGTCCCTAAAGACGAATTCTGGGGCAAGAAGAGATCCGGAAATAGGGTAGGTAGATCTTATCCATGGAGTCTGTGAAGATAAACTCTGGGGATAAGGTCAAGAAGAGATTTGGGATCTGTGGTAGGCAGATCTTACCCATGGATTTCTTAAAGCTGAACTCTCGGGATACAGGCAAAAAAAGATACAGGAACTACAGAAGGTAGATCTTACCCATAGAGTGCTTAAAGGTGAACTCTCAGGATACAGGCAAGAAAAGTTACAGTACAGGAACTATGGTAGGTAGATCTTACTCACGGTGTCCTTAAAGCCGAACGCTGGGGATATGGGCAAGAAGAGATCTGGAAACTATGGTAGGTAGATCTTATTTATAGAGCCCTTAATGCTGAACTCAGGGGATATGGACAAGAACAGATTCCCGGGACTACAGTAGTTAGATCTTGTCACGTGGTCTCCCTCCTCACTTCAAGAGTTTGCTTCTCATTTCGCCTAGAGGATGATGAATAAAATGATATACTCACCTTATTCATTACACTTTTGGCAGCCAGTGCTGTCCAACGCCCTGGAATGTGGACTGCTGTTCTTGCATTGTATGGAATGACATCAAAGAGCTGCAACCATTTGGGCGACAAAGAAAAGAGGCTTTGGTGGACTGGTTGCCAAACAGGAGCCTGTGAGAGTGAGGAATAAGGGAAGTATATCTTCTAATTTATCATCCTCTAAGCAAAACAAGCAATTATATCTTGCAGTGGGGTGGTAGACCCATTACAAGGGTAAATGTTTTTCATCCCCACACATTTGTGTGGACATGCCCTTTAAAAGCCTAGAAGACCTTATTATGTGTTTGTTATGTAATCTACCATGCATTAAAAGAAGTATTTTATGGTACATCAAGTCAATACTGGATTTCCAGGGGCAGTATCAACGACAAACCAGAGATGACAGATAGACAACCAGTCTTTTACAGCATTGCTCATGAAAGCTTTTTTCCTTAACAACTTCTGCAGAGAAGCAATTATGTTATATGCTTTTAGTGAGTACATATTTTGAGTCATTATAAAGTTTATCTGAAAGTAGTTTTTTTTGTATAATCTGATTTTATTAACAGTTTACAAATTTTACATAGCAGAATAAACAGCTTCCGGTACAGTTAACAGTATCGTGTCTTTCCTTACACATTCGGAATTACAGTTGAACCTCGGTTTGCGTGTAACGCGGTTAACGAGCGTTTCGCAAACCGAGCACTGTATTTCTAAAACTCCTAACTCGGTTTGCGAGTATTGTCTTGCAAAACAAGCAGGATTCAGGCCAAAAGTGGTGTGCACTACCGCTTTTGGCCTGAGGTGGGGGGCGCCGTCGACGAGTAGAGCCAAAAGTCGCCGATCGGCGCCGTTCGGAAATGCACAGAAAGGCCCGAGGACAGTACGGCTGACCTCGGCAAACCTCAGAAAGGCTCGTGAACTGAGTCTCTCCGAGGTTTGCCGAGGTCTGCCAAAGTGCCCCTCGGGCCTTTTTGGCCGTTTCCGAAGCTCTCTGGCGCCCCCCCGCCTCTGTCCGCATGCGGTATTGCATCCCATTGAAGTCAATGCGGAACAAATTATTTTTGTTTCTATTGACTTCAATGGGAAAACTCGCTTTGATACGTGAGTACATTGGATTAGGAGCATAGTCCTGGAACGGATTATGCTCGTAATCCGAGGTTCCACTGTAGTAACAGACAAGGTTTGGTAACAAATGTGTATCTATTGAACTTCACATATATAGGGAGATCTGGAAAAAAAATAGTATGGAGAACAGGGAAAGGCGGGTATTTATATTGTAGGTAGTGTTATAGCAGGGGTCTCCAAACTTTTCAGTATGAGGGCTACATCATGTATTTTACAAAAATTCACAGGCCAGAAAAAAAAAATTTTTTAAATGAGTAATTAAACTTGTTCCAAGAAAAAACTTCACAATAGAATCCCCCCTTTACATCAGAGTTCCCCCTTCCATATTAGAGCCCCTCCTTCACATCACAGTCCCCCCTATACATCAGAGACCCTCCTTCACTCCTCCCTCTTTCACTCCCCCTTACTATCTTCTTCACGAGAGTATGAATGACACAGGGTGTAAAGCCCAAGAGGTCTTGCCAGAGGACAGGAGGTGGAGCAGGTCCTCCTGAACGCTGGGGTGGCCCTGGGTACCACAGCTCAGAATCAGTGTCATGCACTTCCATCATGTGGTTGGGCTGGCCACCAGCACCAAAGCAACAAATTACATTTTATGTCCTGCTCAGCATCATTGGTTGTTATGGTGCTGGCAGCTGGCCCACCTGCGCCATGGAAACGCATGATGCAAATATAGGACAAGTTGCTGCAAGGTGGGTAAAATCACATAGAAGGCCTAATGTAGCCTGCATGCCTGGGGATCCCTGTCTTATAGGAACAAGACTACATTAGTATTAGATGTTTTTGACTAAATGAATTAAAGCCAAACTCCGGTTATCACTTTTTAAATTGCTACATCATCAATGTCACTTGCCAGCCCTGTCATCTTCTACCCGACTTCCCAGGCACTCTATTGAGGAGGGGATTGCGGGAAAAAGTAACTGAGCTAGGGATAAAAGTGTAAGGTGTAAAAGGGTGGTAGAATAGTGTGAGAGGGTATAGGGGCAGGTAAGGAACTGAGGGAGAAAAAGGGAGGGAGGCCCCCTGAACGTTGTGTAGCACCCTCCTAGATACAGTATCTCACCAAAGTGAGTACACCCCTCATATTTTTGTAAATATTTTATTATATCTTTTCATGTGACAACACTGAAGTAATGGCACTTTGCTGCAATGTAAAGTAGTGAGTGTACAGCTTGTATAACAGTGTAAAATTGATGTCCTCTCAAAATAACTCAACACACAGCCATTAATGTCTAATGTCTATAGGGTTTAGGTCTGAAGACATGCTTGGCCAGTCCATCACCTTTACCCTCAGCTTCTTTAGCAAGGCAGTGATCGTCTTGGAGGTGTGTTTGGGGTCGTTATCATGTTGGAATACTGCCCTGTGGCCCAGTCTCCAAAGGGAGGGGATCATGCTCTTCTTGTATGTCATAGTATATGTTGGCATTCATGGTTCCCTCAATGAACTGTAGCTCCCCAGTGCCGACAGCACTCATGCAGCCCAAGACCATGACACTCCCACCACCATGCTTGACTGTAGGTAAGACACACTTGTCTTTGTACTCCTCACCTGGGTTGTGAACAAGCAAGCTATCCCTTGTGAAACTTCTACCATTGCCTATATCTGTCTGACCCCTTTTTGACAATAAAGATGACATCGAGATAATTTGGAGCTCCAGTGTGCGACCAATTCCTTGTCTTGTTTGCCACCATAAACGCTTGACACATCTGAACCAAATAAGTTTATCTTGGTCTCATCAGACCATAGGACGTGGTTCCAGTAATCCATGTCCTTAGCCTGCTTGTCTTCAGCAAACTTGGGCATCATCTTTATAAGAGGCTTCCTTCTGAGAGGACAGCCATGCAGACCAATTTGATGCAGCATGTGGCGTATGGTCTGAGCACTGATAGGCTGACCTTCCACCCCTTCAACCTCTGCAGCAATGCTGGCAGCACTCATATGTCTATTTCCCAAAGACAACCTCAGGATATGATGCTGAGCACGTGCATTCAACTTCTTTGGTCGACCATGGCGAGGCCTGTTGTGAGTGGAACCTGTCCTACTAAACCGCTGTATGGTCTTGGCCACCATGCTGCAGCAAGGTTTCACGGTCTTGGCAATCTTCTTATAGCCTAGGCCATCTTTATGTAGAGCAGCAGTTCTTTTTTTCAGATCCTCAGAGAGTTCTTTGCCATGAGGTGCCATGTTGAACTTCCAGTGACCAATATGAGAGAGTGAGAGCGATAACACCAAATTTAACACACCTGCTCCACGTTCACACCTGAGACCTTGTAACACTAACGAGTCACATGACACCAAGGAGGGAAAATGGCTAATTGGACCCAATTCAGGCATTTTCACTTAGGGATGTACTCACTTTTGTTGCCAGCGGTTTAGACATTAATGGCTGTGTGTTGAGTAATTTTGAGGGGACAGCAAATTTACATTGTTATACAAGCTGTACACTCACTACTAAATCTAACTTGTCTCACTATAACCGGAGTGCTAAAATTGTTGTGTTAGTTGTGCTCACTGTAATCAGTGCAGCTGTATGTGATTAGTTAGCTCTGTTCAGTGTTTCAGCTTCTGCTTGTTTGATTGTTTCCTTTGCTTCCCAGAGAACTGTAGAACTCTCTGTAACATAGGTGTGGAGCAATTCACATACAGTGGCAGCATGAATATTTATACAGCCCTGGCCAATCCCAGGTAGGGTGGCCCTGAAGGCAGCTGGGAGTCTGTATAAATACTCTGAGACACAGAACTTCAGTATCTTATCCTGCAGAGGGGAAGTCCAGCCTGAAGGGCTTGCTGCCCTCTGGGCAGCCCTGTCATGTATTGTCGTTTGCAAGGGTTAGTTGGGGGCCTGCATGCTGAAGCTACTGAGAGCTGACTGAGGTGCTATCATCTGAAGATCTAGTTTGGTATCACAGGAGAAAGGTGCCACATGGATGTTGGAAGGAGGCAACCAACTTTTCAAAGACATTTGTGAGTACAGACTGCTGTGAGAGATCTTAGATACTTTTGGGCTGCTGCCACCCCTCTGGTGTTAGAGAGTGTTTGTTTAAAGGGGACATTGTCCAATTCTCTGTGAAGGGACTATGCTCTGATTGCTCAAATAAAGAGGCTTGTGTGCTTTTAACTGCTTATACTACAAATCAAGTCCACCGTTTTTCTTTTAGAAGGACTTTTGCTTCACTTTTACAGGAGGAAGTTTACTGTCCTCATCTTGTACATAGTTCTTTTTAGGTTATCCCACTCAATTCCCTCAACGTTATCCTAGTTACCCCAAAAATAAAAACACCAAAAGAACACCTCTAGACTTGTTATTGAGCCAAAGGCTGACTGTGATCGTGTGCCTAACTGTGGGGCAATTACTCGGAAAAGGAATCCAGACAATTTCCAGTGGGTCCTTCGGGGGTAGCGCTACAGTTGTTTTTTACCTGACTTTTAATTATTATTTGCTTGACTTGCAGTACATCTATTACCATATTTTATATATAGATTGGCATATTTTCCCAATGGTTACCTGTATCTCAGACAGAACAATCTGCATCCTTGTAAAAAATCTGCAGAGATGAACCCCATTTAATAGTATGTTGGCTAGAGATTGCATGTGGTAAAGCAATATGGTCTAAGCTGTAGACATCAGAGAGTGGTTGGCTGTTTTTAATTAAAATAAAAATTAAAAAAACATAAAAAACTCACCACAAAGCATCAAAAATGCACATGCCTCGATTTAACAAGCATTTTCACGCACATTGTGCTGCGTTATGTTGCATTTTTATGCAAGTTGGTATGTGCTTTCATGTCACTAAAATCAGAATTCAAATGCAAGAGCTTCCAGCAAAGAAGAAAATATTAATTTATCTTAGCCCTTGCTTGTACCACCACCACCACTTTAATCCAGATGTAAGCAGGGGGAGGCACTCTCCTGGCCTGTAGGTGACACTGTGCCATTGTAAAAGGGGAAGAGGAGTCTATTAGGGAAATATTGCCCTCTCTGGGAAGGTAAGCACCTGATTAAATGCTGAGTCCCTTTTGAGTCTTTGAGTCCCTTTTTGAGGCGGCTTTTTTAACATGGGAACCTTTAAATAGGGGATTCCATGTCATTTGGGTTTGCTTCAAGCGGGTGGTAGGTTAGGGAAAGGAACCCACTGCATAGAGACATTGGACATTGGTTAGCATAGGGACAGAATGAGGGCTACTGTTCGGTGTGCAGAGCCTTTCGAAATCCCTTTTGTGGCGATTACAGTAGGAGTTGTCTTGCTCTACCAACCCTTCGGGTAACGTCCTCTTGCAATGTCCATCTCACTCCTATACAGAGTACTGTGGCAAACATTGCTGCCTCTGTAAGTCCCTGGAACTGTATGTAACCACGCTTCATTACCAAACCATGCATACAATGTCCCAGTTAGCAAGAACTGTTGTGTGTCTGCGTTCCCTCCCAATTAGGTACCTACATCAAGGCTACAGATACACAGAGAAATTGTGCCCTGAAGTTTCTCCAGAAAGAACACTTTTGGAAATGGCAATATCCTTATCCATTGCTGTGCTCAGTGGTTCCTGCCGTCAACTTCCATGTCACTATGGAACATAGCCTTTTGCCTTTCCCATCGATTCTGATCCATTTATCTTAAAAAGCAACATTTTGGCAAAATAAACAGCTTTTCACTAAAATTTGGCCGGCAAAAAACTCATCCCTGGTGGTAGACGGTCATAATCCATGTTATGGTGTTGTTATTGGTAGTAGTGTACAGCCTAAACGCAGTCAAAGAAAGAAAGCAAAATCAGCACAAGGGACATACTGTAACTTACAGTCAGTAAGATTTGTCTCTTGTGCTAATGCTTGTTTTGTTAGGTCAAATCCTACATTGCAAATGTTCCCCCCACTCCTGCTGCCATAATCTTCAGGTGTGGCAGGGGTTAATAGAATTGTGGATGCTATCCCAGGCTCTCATGAAGAGTGCCTAACTATGCCCACCCTTGTTGCCCAGCTCTGCCATTAATGAAAGCCAGTACTAAAACCACCATGAATGAAACAGGATCTATGACTGGAGGATGGGTAGATGATTGATAGCTCCACCCCTCTATTCATAGAAGCTGTAGCAGAGCTGGGCAGAAATAAAGGTGGGCATAGTCAGGCACTCTTGATGAAAGCCTGTGACAGCGCTTACAGTTCTATTAACCGCCGCCACAGCAAAAGATTATGGCAGCCAGGGACGGGGTGGCATCAGTGAGTGAAAATTTCAACTAACATGAGAGGGATCAGCACAAGGGATACATCTTACTGACTAGAAGTTATGTCTCTTGTGCTGATATTCGTGTTTTTTTTATTCTCACTGCACTTGGGCTGGATTCACACTAGTGCGAATTGGATGTGGATTTCTTCGCATCCAATTCACATGACAGGAGGCTCTCTATGGAGCTGGTTCACACATCTCCGGGACGGCCGGGGAGTGACTTGCACAGGAGTTCTGTGCGTCTTTGGCTCCATTTCAGGACCGAATTCAGGCAAAAATTTGGCCCTAATTGGTCCCTGAAATGGAGAAAAGGGATACACTGGGCCCCTGCTGCGAACTGCATGCGGAACTAGTGTGAAACCAACCTTAGGCTTTAACAGTGTGTGAAATGTTATGTATGGTCAGCAATAGGGATAAGTTTTATATTAAGGACATGTTTGATGTCTTATTACACTTGCTTTTAGTGGCAACAATTTCATGCCAAGAATAGCTGTACCCTCACCAGCTCTAAAAAACCTCTAAGCATTGTCACCTAGTCCAACTGAGTGTCACCTATATCTCTAGGTACCCTTATGCCAAGTACACACGATCGGACTTTCCGACAACAAAACCTTGGATTTTTGTTCGAAGGATGTTGGCTTCAACTTATCTTGCATACACACGGTCACACAAATGTTGGCCAACAATTACAAACGTAGTGACGTACAAGACGTACGTGATGTCTCCATTACAAACGCTAGTTATATCTCCGGCTCATACTTGATTCTGAGCATGCATGGACTTTTGTATGACAGACTTGTGTACACACGATCGGAAAGTCTGACAACAAACATTTGTTGGCGGAAAATTTGAGAACCTGCTAGCCAACGTTTGTTGGCGGAAAGTCCGACAACAAATGTTTGATGGAGAATACACACGGTCGGACTTTCCGCCAACAAGCTCACATCCAACATTTGTTGTCGGAAAATCTGATCGTGTGTATGGGGCATTAGACTTGGGCTAAGTTAAAAGGAAAAGTAAAGTACAAATACAAGCACTAAGCTGGAATTACAGCATGCATATAGAGACATCAATAAGGCTACTTTTATGTACAAATATAGCTCATGTCTATACATAGAATCAAGGCATTTGAATCATTGATTTACAGTAGTAACATTATTTTGATCAAGATCATCGTATTTACCTATCTATCTAAAAAATAATAAAAGTGTAGCGCTATATTACACATCCATGAACGTGTATATCATATTACATTAGTGCATATATAAAGTGAATGTATATGACCAAAAATATGGATAATATCAGATAATTGTATGATTAAACAGTGTTGAACACAGGGAGAATTATATGAAACAATGAAAATACTTTGTTGGCAAATATACCAGTGACTAGTAATAAAGTGCCCGTGCTGGTTCTATGAGCTTAAACACGAATAAAAAACATAAAACATAACAGTCCATTTTATGTGCATAAAAATTATGTGAAAAAATGTTTTTTCTTTTGGTGAAAAAAACATCACAAAAAGTCTATGGGGGTAATGGATGCCCAGAGATGGAAAAAATCCCAAATTCACAGATGGATGATTTCACCAGGTCTAGCAAATAGGTAGAAAATGAGAAGACCACAGGTGTGCAGAGATTTTACATCAGTGCCGGGGCCATCACCAGGAATAGAGGAGGCTTACCGAAGCAATATGACCTGAAATGGCATACGCCAAACAAGTCGGAAAGGCTTAAGAATAAGAATAATATCAAGAATAAGCAAAAAATATCATATAGCGGCGATCGTGAGGGGTCCACCCAATAGGTCCACCTATCTATCTAAAAACTGTTAGGACACTAAAGTATATATAAACCCCTAATGAATGTGATTGCATTTGCTAATGAACTGTGGGGTTTATTTACTAATGCTAGAGAGGGCAAAATTTGTCACAGCTTCTAACCTCAGCTTGTTCAATTATGTTAGGGCAATAAAACCTGAAAACTGATTGGTTTCTATGCAGAATTGTGACTAATTTAGCCCTCTCTGGCTTTAGTAAATAAACCCCTGTTTATCAGAAACAAAAGGATGAATTCCTTTTGTTAAAAAAAAAAAAATCCCTTTTCAGGTAAAAAAAAGTGCATTTATAATTTTTTTTACTATGAGCCTGCAAAACAATGCACCCAACACGTGACCGACAGTCACTTCCTGTCTACATAAACTCCAGCAATGCTGAATAGCAGGATGGGTTTTCTGATGGTAACAACAATGGACCATGTCTATATGAAATATGTTCTCAGTGGTGTCGCTAGAGGGGGCAGGTGGTGCTGTCCGCACCCGGGTGACACCCGCGAGAGGATGACACCGGGCTGAGACTGTCAGTCTGGCACCAACCCTGCGGCTCCCTCCTTCCCTTCCAGATCTCCTCAGCTGTATGCGATGTGCGGGGAGAGTGGGGGAGGAGGGAGTGAGGCAGAGACAGAGGTGCCCGAAGTCTGACACTGTCCCACATGCCGCAATCACATCTCTCCCCGCTGACTGCACTCACTGCAGACCAGACTATAGCCTCCTCCTTGGCTGAGGAGCCAAGGAGGAGGAAGAGGGGCAGAGCGCTACAGGACCACCTGCCCGGGGCTGAGGTATTGCAGAGGAGGGGGACATCTATGCTGCCAGGAGAGTCATTTTACGGAGGGGGGTTTAGTATATTTGCTAGGGGGTATTTTGTTTTGGGTGCTCCATCTACCCCCCATCCCATCCCAGCTCCATCCACCCCCTCCGTTCCCATCCCTGGTCCATCCATCCACCCTCCCATCCCATCCCAGCTCCATCCATCCCCCGATCCCATCCCTGGTCCATCCACCCCCCATCCCATCCCAGCTCCATCCATCCCCCGATCCCATCCCTGCTCTATCCAGCCCTCATCCCATCCCAGCTCCATCCATCCCCCCGATCTCATCCCTGCTCCATCCTCTCCCCCATCCCATCCCAGCTCCATCCATCCCCCCGATCCCATCCCTGCTCCATCCTCCCCCCGATCCCATCCCTGCTCCATCCATCCCCCATCCCACCCCTGCTCCATCCACCCCCCCGATCCTATTGCAGCTCCATCCACCCTTCTGATCACATCCCGGCTCCATCCACCACCCCATCCCAGCTCCATCCATTCCCCTGATTCCATCCATTCCTCTGAGTTCATCCTGGCTCCATTCATTCCCCTGAGTCCATCCTGGCTCCATTCATTCCCCTACTTCCATCCCAGCTTCATTCATTCCCCACTTCCATCCCGGCTCCATTCATTCCCCCGATTCCATCCCGGCTCCATTCATTCCCCTGATTCCATCACGGCTCCATTCATTCCCCTGATTCCATCCTGGCTCCATTCATTCCCCCACTTCCATCCCGGCTCCATTCATTCCCCTGATTCCATCCCGGTTCCATTCATTCCCCGGGCAAGCGGGGTGGCACCATGTTTTATCGCACCAGGTGACACCAACCCTAGTGACACCACTATATGTTCTGAAACAATTGTAGGCTTAAAGTGATACTAAAATCTAGTTTTTTGTTCTTTAAAAATAATCAACATGTTATACTTACCTGCTCAGTCAAATGCACAGAGCAGCTTGGATCCTCCTCTTCTCTGGTCCCTCTCCAGTGCTCTTGGCCCTTCCCTCCGGTCGAGTGCCACCACAGCAAGCAGTTTGCTATGGGGACATCCGAGCTGAGCCACAGCTCTGTGTGTGTTCATTCAGACACGGAGCTGCAGTTCGGTCCCGCCCCCTCTCTTTCATGATTGGCTAACTGATTTTGATTGACAGCAGCAGGAGCCAATGGTGCCGCTGCTGTGTCTCAGCCAATCAGGAGGAAGAGTCCGTGTGGACCTCAGGTAAATATTAGAGGGGCTGAGGGGGGCTGCTACACACAGAAGGTTTTTTTTTTTATCTTAATGCATAAAATACATTTGGGTGATATATATTGTATATGATGTTTATCATTGGTGCACTGTTTGTATTGTTTAAGTGAATTATTTCTAGTTTAACATTTTTTTTTCTACTCTTGTATATCAATAAAGTTGGCACCCTTGTGTCTTTTTATACTTATCTACTCTTCATTTATGCCGCGTACACAGGAGGGGACTTTTCGATGGACTGAACTCCGAAGGACTTTTCAACGGAGTTCCGACGGAGTTCCAATGAAACGGACTTGCCTACACACGATCACACCAAAGTCCATTGATTCGTACGCGATGACGTATGACCGGACTAGAATAAGGAAGTTCATAGCCAGTAGCCAATAGCTGCCCTTGCGTCGTTTTTGGTCCGTCGGACTAGCATACAGACGAACTGATTTTTCGATAAGAATCGAGTCCGTCAGAAAGATTTTAAACATGTTCTATTTCTAAAGTCCGTCAGATTTTTTGACAGAAAAGGTCAGTTGAAGCCCACGCACGATCAAATTGTCCGACGGATTCATTCCGTCGGACCTTTGCTGTCGAAAGGTCCGGTCGTGTGTACACGGCATGACTCTTTCCTGCCATTTAAAGTCCAAGGGGGCGTCCCTTCAGTGCATTTCTTTGCATTTTTTTTCTCAGTGTAGACTATCAGTGCAAATCAGTGCAGCCTCATTAGTACGCATCGGTGAAGGAGAAAAATGACCTGTTTGCAAAATTTTATAACAGACTATGAAAAACGTTTTTGTTTTTGTTTTTTTTCAAAATATTTTCTTTTTTTTCGTTTATTTAGCAAAAAATAAAAACTAGTGGTAATTAATTAAATAAATTATAGGTGATTAAATACTAGCAAAAGAAAGCTCTATTTGTGTGAAAAACATGATAAAAATGTCATATGGGTACAGCGTTTTTCATTCAAAGTGTGACAGCGCTGAAAGCTGAAAATTGACCTGGGCAAGAAGGGGGTAAAAGTGGCCAGTAAGCAAGTGGTTAAAAATATTGAAAATGATTTCCTATGACATTTTTGTAATTTGTCTCATATCTACTAAAATTGGAAAAAAAAACCCACATATTCTTAACTCCTACATGTTTACATTTTAAAATTCATTTTGCGGAAACAATATTTTACTTAACAAGCTTGCACCTGTTGGCTCAAGAACATATTGTCCCTAGAAATGATTGTACACTATTGCCAGCGGCAATCAAGTATATCACGCAGCAGGTTCACAGCTAATTTTGACAAGTCACAATAAGATACACGTGGTAAGCCACCACACTCATTTCATCAACAGAAAAACTGCTGGGTATTTTGTCAAGACCAACGGCGCTAGTTAGCAGTTAGGGAGCGTCTTTAATCATTTCTTTCTTCTTTTGTATTTGTGCAACGAGTCTTGCACATGGCTGTGAAAAGAAAGCACAAAGTGGAATAACGGCCTCTGCAAAGCCATGAGACATGCTATCAGACAGGAGGAAACGGGCGCACAAAGCAATGTGTGGTTAGCCAAGGACAGAGTGACATATCCACCATGCTCATTGCCCTTAGGAATCAAATGTAACTTTGTGCTGCAAGATCCTGATGTAACCCCTGCCTGTCCAGGTACAGCCTGTACAAGCCGGGCTTCAGCAGACGCAATAGCTATTAAGGCTTTCCTCTGCCATTAAATGCAGTCTAGTAAGGTGGCAATTTATCACAGTGGCTTGGCCGGTAATAGATTTTCAGAGATTTTTAGGTTGTATTTTTGGTGATGAAGTGCATAGAGGAAATTCACATTAGAAATGTACAAAATAGCAAATAGACTGAGAAGCAGACCCAGATAACTGTTAGGCTTTTCAGACTCAGCATAATTGACATGGCCTGACATTCTCAACACTGCCTGGGGTCCCTATATTTTAAGGGACAGCACTGGGCGCAGAGGTCAGTCCATCAAATCACTTGCACTTAGAAATGTTGTTCCATTTTTAAAAATACATTTTCATTAAAACGTTCACAGTTGTAAATAGAAGAAGGTTTTTTTTTGTTGGCATCAATTCCGATTCATCCAATGGCTATATCACTGTAGGAAACACTGGGATTTCATTTATTAACCACTACAGCTCCAGAAAGTTTTACCCCCTTCCTGACCAGGCCATTTTTTGCAATACAGCACTGCGTTACTTTACAATTGCGCAGTTGTGCAACGCTGTACCCAAATAAAATTGATGTCCTTTTTTTCCCACAAATAGTGCCTTTTTTTTGGTGGTATTTGATCACTGCTGTGTTTTTGTTTTTTTTTTGCGCTATGAACAAAGGAAGATCGACAATTTTGAAAAAAAACTCCAATTTTTTTTAACTTTCTGCTATAGAACATATCCAATAAAAAAATGTAAAAAATCAAATTTCTTCATCAGTTTAGGCCAATATGTATTCTCCTACATGTTTTTGGTAAAAAAAAATCCCAACAATATAAATAAATATAAATATAAATTATATACTGATTGGTTTGCACAAAAGTTATAGCGTCTACAAACTATGGGATAGATTTAGGGACTACTTTTTTAAAATATTTTTTTTACTAGTAATGGTGGCGGTCAGCAATTTTTAGCGGAACTAAGATATTGCGGCGGACAAATCTGACACTGAGTGACACTCTTTGGGTTACCAGTGACACCAATACAGTGATCAGTGCTAAAAAAAATGCACTGTCACTGTACTAATGACACTGGCAGGGAAGGGGTTAACATCAGGGGCAATCAAAGGGTTAAATGTGTCCCTAGGGGGTGCTTTCAAACTGTGGGGGATGTGCTTTGACTAAAGGAGAACAGAGATCCGTGTCTCTGCTTAGCAGAAACACAAGACCTCCATTTTCCCCTGTGACAGAATGGCGGTCTGCCTGGTTTATATAGGCAGACCAACACTCTGCCTCTCTCCAAACGATCGCTGGATTCCCGGTGGACAGCAGGTTGCTGGACCCGCTGATCGATTTCCGCTGGGGTCTCCAGCGGCACACGGGTGCGCCCCAGACCAGGAAGAAGAAATCACTTACAGGTACATGGGGCGGTCCTTAAGTGGTTAAAGGCAAAAAGGCTGTTCACTTTGCTAGGGTAAATTTGATTTTGCAAGGGAATTTTCCATTTCACTTTTCAAAAGTCACCCCACTCTATCACGTGACAGTGTGCAAGCTTAGCAGCTGGGGAGAAGGTCACATGCTCCCTCATAACTGGAAGCATCGGGTATTTTGCAGTGGTGGCCATGGTCCTCTGTTGTCACTATAAGGAAGATTTTCCAGAGCAACAGTATGCAGCTGAGAATGGAGTAAGTGCATGCAGAGAGGAAGTGACTGAAAAAGGCTGCAAGAGATCAGCAGCACTGAAATTCAAAGAAGGATGAAAGAAGTAAGACCAAAAGACCAAAAATGGCAATAGTCTATGATTAACAGTGCTTTAGCGAACTACGTGGATTTTGATCCCAACATTTATTCTAAGGCCCTAACCTCCCTTGAACCATTACCACTCAAAGAAAAACTCTTATTATATATTTTTTTAATTATTTACACTACTGTTTTGTCTGTTATGTAGCACTTTTATAGAAATGAAGGGGATGAAAGAGGGTGAGGACGGTTGCTGAGGCTGTCCTTTCACACACTCTAACCAAAGAAAAAATTGTTGTGGACTATCCTGGTACTGATAGACAATAATTAACTATAGTAAAAAAAATATAATTTATTACATATAAAAAACATACAACCTGTTTGACAATTTCTGGTCCTTGAGGTTGTCAAACAGAGCCCAAGAGGGGGGGATTGGGATAGGGTTATTTTGCAACGAGAAACAATGTGGATTGAACATTTAAATGTCACTACTCCCCCTGGCCTTAACAAAATGATCTCTTATGAACCCTTCTTATACGGATGTATCTGTGCAATTTAGATTCTTCTCCCCATCTTTTCTTTTCCCCTCTTTTCCTCTCCCCCTTTCCCATTCTTTCTTCCCTTCCTATATACAATCCCTTTTGACCGAATGTTGGAAACACCATATTGGTTCATTACATCCTCAGTCCACTGTCCATTATAGCTATCCCCTTATTGGGTTAGAATACTGTCAAAAAAATGTTTTATGATTCGTCTTTAATATTATGTCTATGTTCTTGTTTTATTTAAATGGGAGAGATTTAGTCTCCAGTTATTATACTGTATCATTAAATTGTTACCCTTTTGTATGTGACTGTTTATAAATGATGTTGTATTGACCTGTTGCTTGCTCTGTGTCCTTGGTCATATGGCCTTTGATTACTCCTTCTTTCCCTTTAATGGCAGCCATGTGATTCCCCTGGTGGGAGCAGCTCACCCTCAGGAGCACCACCTCCTACTTGTACTGCCTTTGTTCTGGGCCCACCCACTCGACAATAGGCGATCCGCACTTAAGCGTTAACGTGAATCAGACTCGGTAACGTCATGCGCCGCCGTCCTGGCGGCGTCTGAATGTCTTCCGGGTTGAGGAGCTCATTTAACGGGCATTGGCCCGCTGATGAGCAGCGCGGACATCTTCTCCAGGAGGTAGGGGGGCTGGTTATATGGACTAAGGTGAGACCTCGATTTTCTGACTATCTTTATGCTCAGACTTTGGATCCTTACTAATTGACACCTCTTAGACCTGACCGATGCGAACCGGCTGTCTGCTGGCTGTATCAAACAGAGTAGCCAAGGAAACTCCTTACCAGGCTTTGCTTTCTTTTTATGTCATTTGAGCCATTAAAGCGGAGTTCTACCCAAAAATGGAACTTCCGCTTTAAGGGAGGTGACCCCCTGACATGCCACATTTGGCATGTCATTTTTTTTGGGGGGGGGGGAGCAGATACCCTATTTTTAGAGGGTCCCAGCTCCCCAGCACTGTGGCACTGGAAGGGAGATCACCTCTCACCCCTCCCTCTCGGCAATCATCTGGGACACGTCACAGGTCCCAGATGATTTCCCGACCAGTCAGGTGCGCGGTGCAGCTCGCGCATGCGCAGTGGGTGCCCGGCTGTGAAGCCACAGCCGGGCGCCCACATTTACAATGCCGGCGCCGCAGAGAGGAGGGGGAGATGAGCGGGGCTTCGCTCCCCCGCATCGCGGGCTCCCTGGACCCTGGTAAGTGTCCAATTATTAAAAGTCAGCAGCTGCCAGTATTTGTAGCTGCTGACTTTAATTTTTTTTTTTTAAGCAGAACTCCGCTTTTAACCTGTCATTGCCTAAAAAACGCTGTCTAACTACTGCGCTCAGCTGGTACCACAATCAATGAATTTCTTCCTTGGTCTCTCCTGAAATTATCCTCTGCCCCCTCCTGGAATTAGAATTTCTCTGAACTCATATTGCAGAGTGTTTTTATCGGGTAGGTTGCCAATTGTCAACCTGGATCACAAATCTGTATATATCCCTTTTTTGCTTACTGTGGTAATTACACTATTACCACTCCTTCCCCTCCCCTCCCCCCCTATTTTCCTCTCCTTCTCCCCTTTCCTCACCTCCCCATGGCCCCTCTTTTCCTCCTTCCCCCCCTCCCCCTTGCACTTCCCTTCCCCCCCCGTCCTTTCTTTTCCCTCCACTCTCCTCCACCCCCAGTCCCCCACCCCTAGGGTAATTGCATCATCCTATTGGACTTTGTCCTAATCATTACCCTATACACATACATCTTTATCTTTATTTAGATATACCCTTCGCTAACAATCCCCCATGTTCGTTGCGGAGGGAACCTTTGGGCAATTAGGGACCTTTACTGGCCTTGGGCTTTCGGGTAAGCAACTACTCAGTATTACTGCTGATCCATATATATTTTATGTTTGTACATTCTCATTCCTGTCTTTTCTAAATCTTGTCTTTTCTAAACCTGTTTTATAGATTATTTCTCCTGACGAAGCGGCCTTAGGACCGTGTAACTAGTAGAGGATCTTTAATCTGTGAGGAAAACTCCATTACCAGATATTTCTTGGGAAAACCTACTAGTATTTGTATACTGTAATGTAAAATTTTCTCTTTCACTTGTATGTTGATATCGTGGAATTGTATGTTTTTCTTTTTTTTTTTTTTTTTTTTTATATGTAATAAATTATATATTTTTTACTCAAGTTGATTATTGTCTATCAGTAGGGATGGGCCGAACGGACCACTGTTCGGTTCTCACCAGAACTTTCGAACGCCGCAAAAGTTCAGACCCGAAAAACGAACCCCAAGTCAATGGGACCGAATGTCAAAAATCAATAATGCCCATTTTGAAGGCTTATATGCAAGTAATTGGTCATATAATGGTTATAGGGGTCCGGGTCCTTCCCTGGGGGACATGTATTAATAAAAAAAAAGTTTGTGAAAAACGTCATTTTTAAATGAGCAGTGATTTTTTGATTTTTTAACGTGAAAGCATAAAAATGAAAAATTCCTTCCAATATAGTGCCTGGATGGTCCCCTTAGTCTACCCGTAAAGTGGCAGATCTGTACCATGTCTAGAATCTTCTGCAGAAATAATAGCATTTATAAAGCCCCAAAAAATGACATTGTCCCTGCAAACTGCCTTTATTTTGCTCAGCAACAGCTGGGGAGCCAGTGTGTATGATGAGGCCACAATGTAGTGCACTGGGAACAAGATTAGAGATTTTTTGGATACATTCTGGTGTCACTTTGACTTTGGGTAGAAGTAACGGGCGCATAGAAACTGGTCTTTGGGTGTCGTTGGCGCCTTCCCACCGTAACCCTATAGAGGTAATCTTGATGAAAGCAAGAATTGGCCTTGCTGTAAAAAATTGCAATGATATGCACCTGTCAAACAGGTGCAGAAAAATTACTCTTTGGGTGTTGGGAGCGCCTTCCCACCGTAACCTTATAGAGGTACTCTTGATGAAGGCAAAAAAAATTGCAATGATATGCACCTGTCAAGCAGGTGCTGAAAAATTGGTATTTGGGTGTTAATTGTGCCCATGAAAACTATACTAAAAACATTCTTCCAGATGAAATGATTGAACACCCTCAAAGCTAGGCAGCCTTGAAGTCCTTCAGAGATTCCACATCCCAAAAAGACTTATTCAGTGACATCGGCATCAGGGGCTTCATAGCTGGTAATCCAGGACTGATTCATTTTTATAAAAGTCAAACTGTCCATGGATTCTGTGGACAGACATGTTCCATGATCAGTAACAAAACCTTCTGCAGCACTGAATGCCCATTCTGAAAGCATGCTGGATGCAGGGCAGCCCAACAACTCAATAGCATACTGGGCAAGTTCTGGCCAGTGATCAATTCTCATGACCCAGTAAGTCAGTGGATTGTCAGCTGGAAAGCTCTCCATCTCTGTTTTAGTCCCGAGGTAATCGTCCACCTGACAACCCTGGGCGGCGAGGATTAAAACATTTTCTAAATGCCTCACTTAGGCGGACGCCTTCTCCAATGCTCCTCTCTTGACCAACAGAAGACTCAAAACTTTCCACGACACTGTAATCTACTGGAGTCAGGAAAACGTTCAATAAAATCCTCTTTAACGTGTCCTCAAGAGATTTTATCTTCTGCACTCTCTGTGGGGATGGGAGTTCTGAGACCTTCCCCTTATACCTGTGGTCAAGGAGGGCTGCCAACCAGTAATCATCCTTCTCCTTTATGTCATATATTCTTGGGTCCTTTCGCAGGCTTTGAAGCGTTAGGTTGCCCGTGCGCCTCAAATTTGCAGAGGCTTGAGAAGCAGACTCCTTGGGGTCACTCAGGATGGAACTTCCACCTCCAAGCCACGTACTACTCCCAAGGGTCCTGGGGTTGGTTGGAAAGCCATCGTTTACAGATTGACGCATGTCTTCCTCTTCTTCGAAGCCTATGAAAGTGCCAGAATCTTCCTCCTCATCTCTCCTTCTGTGTGTTCTGTGACAGGAAGGATGGTGTCTGGATAAAGTGGGCCTTGAGAGTAAAGGAAGTCCTCCTCTTTCTCCTGCTGCTCTGCCTCCAGTGCCCTGTCCATAATGCCACGCAGAGTCTGCTCCAGCAGGAACACAACAGGGATTGTGTCACTGATGCATGCACTGTCACGGCTTACCATCCTTGTGGTCTCCTCAAATGTTGACAATACAGTGCATGCATCCTTAATGATCAGCCATTGGCGTGGGGAAAAAAAGCTGCTGCAGCCTGAGCCTGTCGTTGTGCCGTATTCGCACAGGTACTTGTTGACCGCCCTCTGCTGCATGTATAGCTGCTGCAGCATTGACAAACTTGAGTTCCACCTGGTGGGCATGTCACAAATCAGGCGGTTTATGGGCAGGTGGATTTCCTGCTGAATTTCAGCCAACCAAGCACTGGCTGTGCTGAAATTGCTACAGACTCTTCTGGCCAGCTTTAGCACATCTTGCAACCCTAGGTACGTATTTAGGAAATGCTGCACCACCAAATTGAGGACATGTGCCAAGCATGGCACATGTGTCAACTTTTCCTGTCTTAGAGCAGACAGGAGGTTTGAACCATTATCGCACCCCACCATTCCTGGCTCCAGCTGGCGTGGTCTGAACCACCTCTGGGCCTCTGCTCTGGTATGCTTCTTGTCCCCTAAACACACCAGCTGAAGCACTGCATGGCATCCTTTTGCCTGACTCTGGGAATAGCCCTTTGAACGCTTAGGGGGTACCTGATGTTCATAGGACAATTCTGCAGAGGAGGGCTTGGAGGTGGCAGAGGAGGAGGAGAAGGAGGAGGAGGTAGAGCTCACAGGTCTAGCATCATCACCACCAGCTGTATGGAGATGTGGGGGCACAACAAGCTGCAGCACAGAGCCCTGTCCTGCATCCTTTCGAGTTGCAAGCAGTGTTACCCAGTGTGCTGTGAACAAAATATATTGTCCCTGCCCGTGCTTGCTGGACCATGTGTCAGCAGTAAGGTGGATTTTATGGCTGACTGCCCTGCCCAACGATGCCAGAACATTCCCTTCCATGTGATGGCATAGAGATGGAACAGGCTTTTGTGAAGAGTAGTAGCGACTGGGAACCTGCCATTGTGGTACAGCACATTGTGCAAATTCACGGAAGGGGGCAGAATCCACCAGGCTGAAAGGCAGAAGTTGGAGAGCCAACAGCTTTGTCAAGCTTGCATTTAGACACTGGGCATGTGGGTGGCAAGGACTGTATTTTTTTCCCGCTGCAGCTGGTGGTGTGCTCCTGGCAGATGTGCTGCTAGGAACAGGGACACCCTGTGCTATACAATCATCACTGTCAGTGGAGGCTACTGAGAGGTAATGACTCAGGATAGCAGGTGCAGACAGAAGTGGGTAAGTAGGAGGAGGGACAGATTTGTGCCCCTTTTGTGTGGCTTTTAGGTGCTCTTGCCAACGGGTTGAGTGGTTGGACGTTAAATGCCTTGTTAAGCATGTGGTACCCAAATGGCTGGTGTTTTTGCCACGTTTGATGTGTCTGAGACACAGTTTGCAGATAGCAACAGTGCGATCTGCTGCAGATGTGTTGAAAAAGGTCCAGACAGCTGAGCTTTGGGGAGTGGGCCGGGAGATAACAGCTGTAGAATGTGATGGAATAGGGTGGCTGCTCTCCACTCTTTCTTGATGTCAGCCTCCTTGGGGTTGTGACCCCTCACCTTTAGTTTCCTCCTCTGCTCTATCTGGCACCCAAGTCGCATCAGTGACCTCATCATCATCATCTCCATCTCCTCCATCATCATCATTACCACTGGAGACAACTTGGCAATATGCTGCGGCTGCGGGAACATAAATGCCAATTTGTCTACCAGTGTTCTCCCCTCTCTCTAGGCTCATGTTCTTGTCATCCTCAACCTCAGAGCCAACATCTGAATCCTGTAATGGCTGGGCATCATCAAGGAGCACGTGGCTGATGCTGTGGTCAAATAACTCAGCTGACTCCTCCATGGCTGATGTTGGGGCTATGGCAGGAATAGATGTGGACAAGGAGGCAGGTTTATCCGCTCTGGCAACTGCAGGGGACTGCACACTTGCCTCTGCTTGCATGAATCATGGATTCATGAAGAATCGCTCTTGCCAAACCAATCTATTAACCTTCTATGAGGAGGAGAGTTGCCATCTAGGTAAAGGAGGTCCCGTAGACATGGTGTATCTGGATTTTGCAAAAGCATTTGACACAGTTCCCCATAAACGTTTACTGTACAAAATAAGGTCCGTTGGCATGGACCATAGGGTGATACATGGATTGAAAACTGGTTACAAGGACGAGTTCAGAGGGTGGTGAAAAATGGGGAGTACTTGAAATGCATCAAATGAGAGACCTAGTGCCAAAGTACCTCAATAAGCAGGGTGACTCTGCAGGTACTTAATAGCAATTTGTGCCAACGTCCCCGGAAATCGGATTATAGATAGAAAAACTCTAGGCATGGGACTTTGGAGGCACAACAGTATTAGACTACAAAAAGTAAATTTGATAGGGGTATTTTATTAGAAGATTATAAAAGACAATGGACACACATAGATTATTTAAAAGCAATTCAGGCTAGATGTAAACCCTAGTAATAATACACCGTATGGATCCTATCCTGCAAATTTGTATAGCATAAAGAGAGGTATCAATGTACATATATATCACTTAGTCCATATATAGGAGAAATACTTCCCCTGGGTATTGAACAGTAGACAGGTACATAGTTGTAGCAAACAAAATGTAGCAGGTTTGATAATCCACGGTGAGATATTCTCTAGTTGCTCTACATGTTTCGCGTTACGCAGAACGCTTCCTCGGGAGCTAGAGATTCTAAAGTTTAAAATACATAAAAGAAACAACAACAAAAACAGAGAATCAAAAAACATGAATATATTAAGCACAATACAAATATAGGTATCAATATTAAAGGTATAACCAATGCCAGGTAAAATGGCTGATGGGACAGGCCCTATAAGAGATTGTGGTCTCCAACCAATACACGGTAAAGCCTGATGGTTGGGGTCAGCAAAGACAGGGGAAACAGAGAATATATATCAGTATATATTCTCTGTTTCCCCTGTCTTTGCTGACCCCAACCATCAGGCTTTACTGTGTATTGGTTGGAGACCACAATCTCTTATAGGGCCTGTCCCATCAGCCATTTTACCTGGCATTGGTTATACCTTTAATATTGATACCTATATTTGTATTGTGCTTAATATATTCATGTTTTTTGATTCTCTGTTTTTGTTGTTGTTTCTTTTATGTATTTTAAACTTTAGAATCTCTAGCTCCTGAGGAAGCGTTCTGCGTAACGCGAAACATGTAGAGCAACTAGAGAATATCTCACTGTGGATTATCAAACCTGCTACATTTTGTTTGCTACAACTATGTACCTGTCTACTGTTCAATACCCAGGGGAAGTATTTCTCCTATATATGGACTACGTGATATATATGTACATTGATAACTCTCTTTATGCTATACAAATTTGCAGGATAGGATCCATACGGTGTATTATTACTAGGGTTTACATCTAGCCTGAATTGCTTTTAAATAATCTATGTGTGTCCATTGTCTTTTATAATCTTCTAATAAAATACCCCTATCAAATTTACTTTTTGTAGTCTAATACTGTTGTGCCTCCAAAGTCCCATGCCTAGAGTTTTTCTATCTATAATCCGAGTACTTGACAAAGTCAGAGGTGGGTAGTGGGGTCCCCCAGGGTTCTGTGCTGGGACCAATCCTATTTATTTTGTTCATAAACGGCCTGGAGGATGGGGTGAATAGTTCAATTTCTGTATTTGCGGACGATACTAAGCTAAGCAGGGCAATAACTTCTCCGCAGGATGTGGAAACCTTGCAAAAAGATCTGAACAAATTAATGGGGCGGACAACTGCATGGCAAATGAGGTTTAATGTAGAAAAATGTAAAATAATGCATTTGGGTGGCAAAAATATGAATGCAATCTATACACTGGAGGGAGAACTTCTGGGGGAATCTAGGATGGAAAAGGACCTGGGGGTCCTAGTAGATGATGGGCTCAGCAATGGCATGCAATGCCAAGCTGCTACTAACAAAGCAAACAGAATATTGGCAGGCATTAAAAAGGGGATCAAATCCAGAGATAAAAGGATAATTCTCCCACTCTACAAGACTCTGGTCCGGCCGCACCTGGAGTATGCTGTCCAGTTCTGGGCACCAGTCCTCGGGAAGGATGTAATGGAAATAGAGCAAGTACAAAGAAGGACAACTCAGCTAATAAAGGGTCTGGAGGATATTAGTTATGAGGAAAGGTTGCGTGCACTGAACTTATTCTCTCTGGAGAAGAGAGACACTTGAGAAGGGATAGGATTTCAATTTATAAATACTGTACTGTGACCCCACAATAGGGATAAAACTTTTTTGCAGAAGAGAGTTTAACAAGACATGTGGCCACTCATTAAAATTCAAAGAAAAGAGGTTTAACCTTAAACTTCGTAGAGGGTTCTTTACTGTAAGAGCGGCAAAGATGTGGAATTCCCTTCCACAGGCGGTGGTCTCAGCGGGGAGCATCGATAGTTTAAAAAAACTATTAGATAAGCACCTGAACGACCGCAACACACGGGGATATACAATTTAATACTGACATATAATCACACACATAGGTTGGACTTGATGGACTTGTGCCTTTTTTCAACCTCACCTACTATGTAACCTACTATGTAACCTCCGCAACTATGTGACAGAGGATGAGGAAGGTTTAGTAAGCCAGTCCACCACCTCCTCTGCATGCTGTGGCTGGATAGCATGGGCAAGCTCACTAAACAGAGGAAATGATGCCCTGCCTGAGGACTGACCACCACGTCCATCTTTGCCTGTGTACACATTTGTTGCTGGCCCCCTTACAGTGGCAAGGGGACATCTGCCTTTCCTTATAATTATATATTTTTTTATATATTTGCTTATAAGCAAATGTAAAGAAGAAGTGGAAATCTGTATGTAGATGCACTTTAATCAATGTAAAGTGGTGTTTGGTGCACTTTAATTTGAGTATTCACACTACGCAGACACACTCCACGGATACACTATAATATACTGCAATATAATGCACCAAACATAGTGACACACAGAACTATATGGCATTAAACGTGCAGTAACGCACACAGAAGTAAATGGCGTTAAACTTGCAGGAACGCACAAAACTATATGGTGTTAAACTGGCAGTAACGCACAGAACTATATGGCGTTAAACTGGCAGTAACGCACAGAACTATATGGCGTTAAACTGTCAGTAACACACAAAACTATATGGCGTTAAACTGGCAGGTAAAAGCATATAAATAGTAAGTATTTTCAATTCTTATTTGCAGTATTTTTCCTTACCATAACTGATGTTCCTCTGAACTTGCTAGAAAATCTGACTACTTCAAAGGAGTCCATTCCCTAGCACAATCCTGTCTCTTCTTGCACATCATAGCTCTCTCCTCTTCTGGGAGTGTGCAATTACTGTCTGTGCTGGCCCGGCTCCTCGCCTCACCCTTCACAACCCTATATAACCTTTCATGTAACAGCTGGAGGAGGTGTGAAGGGTTTGAAGGGTAATACTATTATCGTTACTTAAGTGATAGCTCTGAATCTGCTAGGGCTGCTGACAGCAGTCTCAGGGTTTTGTATGTCTACACAATTTATAGGTAAATAATGTGCATAGATTATGGTAAATGGGTATATAATCTTATGGCAAGATTTTTAATTAAATAAATTGCCATGGGGGTCCAGGCCGAGACTGCCATTCACTGCCATAAAGCAGGTCTTGACTTGATGTGTGGCTCCTGGGACACCTAGCTACCCTCTATCTTTGCCTGGAGCATGGACGAGCTCCCTTCTCAGCCTGCACTCACAGCGGTGGGCACAGTATTTCATCTCTATATAGCCTGAGCGGCTCACACACATACCCTTCTAGAATAAGTTGTTAGAGAGGGTCAGGTAAATCCAGTTTTGTTGACTTATTTATAAACTTTGCAGCGATGTGTGAATATTTTTGGATGCTCTGGGTCTCACTGGCTGCAGGCTTCTCCCTGCCTTCTAGTGGAGTCTATAATGTAGTGGGCTGAAAGAGGCAGACTTTTGTCCTGAATATTTATGTGGTCTCAGCCAATCCCTGGGGGAGAATGCTCAGTAGGTGGCTGAGGAGGACATAAATATTTTGGGGTCTGGAGAAGCAGGGTTCTTGTTCAGAAGGAGAAGATCCCATCATAAAGGTCTGCTACCTGCCCTCCAGACAGTGTAACTGAAATTTACAGGAGTTCACCAAGATCCCAGCTCAGTGGGAGCTTAGAGGCCTATGTTCTGAAAGCAGGTGGAGCAAAATCAATAGGGCTCCCTCAGGATCTGGTCTGAAGATTTGCAGAAGTGTCTGGCCTATATTGAATGAAGGTTACCAAGTATCTGGGTACATTGTGAGTAGAAGCCTGGATGTATGATCCAAGTGACTGATTGCTGTTTTCACCCTTTGAGTGATTGCTCCAGGGTTGCTCAACTGGTATTTGTCTTTGATTGGAGTCCCAGTGTTGCTTGTATTCCTAGTATCTTCCAAGAGGAGGATTACCCTGAAGAGATTAGACAGGGCAAAGAGTGTCCTCTGGTTACTTTGGCACTAGATTCGGAGTATCCCAAAGCCCACCCTGTACCCCAAGTTCAACCAGCAATAAAGTACAAAAAAACATTCCCTGCTTGGTCATTAAATTGTAAGACTGTCCGAGTTCTCATGTGCTTTTAAACCTGAACGGGAAGAGAACCTGGGGCAATAAGCAGGACCCCAAACGGGTCTGCGCTATACTAATTAAGTGTAAACCACCCCCTTCTAAACCCTATTCTAACTACCCTGTAAAAATAAGATGTATATTTTCTGAGCAGAAAGGGACTGTACAAAAAGAGGTAAGAGGAAGGAGGGGCTTATTATTTTTGTAAATCATGTTGTAGCCCGAGTCATATACCTATTAAACAAAGCGTCTGCTGCCCACATATGGAATTATTGGTTATGAGGCTTTCGGCCATGTTATTTGCCTAGAAAGATTCCACGTGTTATTGATGTGACAGTGTATCTTCCACCTTCTGCCAACTCAATGTTGGTATGTGATGCCACCCACAGTGTCATTGCAAAACTTCAAACTAAACATTCTAATGTCCTTATCTTAATCGCAGGTGATTTTAAAGTGGTAGTAAACGCTTTTTTTTATTTTTACCTACAGGTAAGCTTATAATAAAATAATAATAAACAAGTGATCTTGCGCAGTAATAAAGTATCACAAACAATAATATAATATGAATGTGCAAAATTGGTGTACTAAATCAAGTCCCAAAAACGTCTAATCCACATAGTTCTTCATGCTAGAGGTGTCTCTAATATATATTCATTTTGTGCCTTCACACAACTGTTATGTGCTCACAGAACTCTCACCTTAAACCAGTGAATATTCAGCCTCAATATATAAAGGAATAGCCAGCCTTCAAATACATCACTCCGGGATCCTCTTACTGGTATATTCACGCCTTCCTGAAAGTCATAGGTTAAACCAGCATCCGGACTCCAAAACGCCAGACTTTTTAAACTTTTACCAAATCTCTATAGGCTCCAGTTGAAATAGAAATCAAAAAGAAAAAATGCCCAATAATATAAATAATAATAATAAAAATATAATAAAGCTTACTTGTAGGTAAAATAAATATCTCCTAAACATGCACAGTTTAGGAGATATTCTAGTGAGCAGCAGCTGGCGATATCACCGGCACATGCGATCTGAAGGAATGGCATACCTGTGATGTCAGACAGTCGGAGTCACCAAACTCTGAAGGAAGACTGAGTGAAGATGGAAGCCTCTGCAGCAGTGATAGCGCGTCTCTAGAGGGCTGCGTTCTAAGGTAAGTCTTTCATAATGTGCTAGTATGGGGTGCATACTAGCACATTATGCCTTTACCTTGCAGGGGTTTTTTTTGCCTTTACTACCATTTTAATCATGTCACCATAAATGTGAAGGATGCATACAGCTCTACTCTTCTTCCATTCTTGGGCAAAGCAGATCATAATTTGGTCTGGTTAGCGTTACTGCGACATTGCTGTGAACAGTTCTGACACCTAGCTGACATTTTTGACACTTGTTTGGGAACCAGTGACATTATTTCAGTGATCACTGCTAAAAATATGCACTGACATTTTACTATGTAATGACATTGTAGTGGCACTGGCAGGGAAAGAGTTAAATCAGTGGCAGCTGGTGGGCTTTTCTTCTGGGGGGATGGCAAACAACCAGCACTACCTCCCTCTCTGGGCAGCATGGCACTGATGCACCTCCCCTCCTCCCCCACACCAGGGGTGGCCGCGGGGCTAGCAGCACTGTCAACCAGCACATACCCCTCGGGGGGGTCTGGCTCCATCGTGTCTCCTCTATCACAGCGCTAAGCATCCAATAGGATTGCCTGGTGCTTTGGCCAATCTGGAAACAGGTCTTACTGACCTGGCTCCTGATTGGCGGGGAGTAACTGTAGTGTGAAAACAGCGAAAATCCATTCTGGTCACACAATTTGGGGGGGATCGGGCAGAGAGTGTGCCCTGAGAGTGCCTATTTTAAAGCCTATTAGAGCCTCTGGCTCTAATCAGGTGCCCACAATGCACGGGCCTCTGGGTTGAATGTGTTCCCTCAGTGTGTTTGTGGGCTGCCTGGGACAACACGCAGTTCCATCTTCCTGCATAACAGAACGTGGAGACCTACCTTGTTTACTTTGGCAGATCCCCATTCTGTCTCTGCGGGGAATGATCCCAGGTGGCCAATGGACATCGAGTTCATCGGACCCGCTGATTGGATCCTTTCATTTTTATTTTCATTTAATATTCCTTTCATTTGATGTTCAATTCAGAAATGAATTGATGTAACTCTTCTATAGTCACACCCCAAATAACCAGAACATCGTCAATGTATCTTAGCAGAGGCGTACATGGCGAAGATACTTCAACAAACAATATACATTGCTCTCCTCCCATTATCCAAGAAGGAGGCAGGCATACGCAGGTCTCCAGGGTACCCCCATGGAATACCCCCTAATTTGCTGATAATTTATTCCAAAAAACTGGAAACTATTATGGGTAAGGGCGAAATCAAGCAGTTCTAAAATTAATTCATTTTGTGAACCCCTATTAGGATATTTTTCCTCCAGAAATGAGCTACCGCAGTCAATACACATTGGTGAGGGATGGAGGTGTAGAGGGACTCAACATCAATACCAACTAGTATTGCCCCTCCTGCACCTTCACCCCGGCTATCCTTGAGAGGACATCCCTGGTGTCCTGAACGAAGGATGGCAACACCTTAACCACCCCCCCATCAGAGCATCACAGAATTGGCCAATACGTTCAAGTGGGCCTCTAATGGCCAAAATTATTGGTCTTCCAGGAGGTCTAGTTAGACTGTTATGGACCTTTGGTTTCACATATATATTAGGTGTATTGTAAGGAAATTCAGCTCCTTCCTAGTGAGTAATTGTGCTTTAAAGGCTAATTGAAGTTTGAAATTTAGAGAGCTAACTATAACTGGAAAGGGGTTAGACATAAGCCGATAAGTCGATTGATCACCCAATTGTCTTATAATTTCTTTTTTGTAATCCTGCTCAGAGAGGAGGACCACATTGACGCCTTTTTTCACTAGACTTTATAATTAAATTAGGGACCTCACTTAATTCTTTAAGTGCCAAGTGTTTATCTGGAAGGAGATTATCATTGGGAATTTTATCCCAGTTGATCCTATTAAGATCTTCTTGGACCAAATCAAGGAAAATCCCAAATTGCGGCATCTTAGTAGATCTAATATTGAGATGAGCCTTTCTCTTCCATGAATCCTGTATAGGAATCTCATTATCAGAGTCTGCAGAGGAATCTCCCATCAAAGAGACAAGGTCATCTATTGCCAGTTGTTCCCTAACATCATGGGGCAATCCCCAGTCAAGATCACTAGATGTACCTGAATGGACAAGTCTTTAGTATACCATCTTAAGAAAATGGTTTATGTCCTTAAAAACCTCAAAATGGTTAATCCGATTAGATGATGAAAAGGAAAAACCACAATGGAGCAGTCGTATATGTCTATATTGTAAATTGAAACCAGAGAGGTTGATAATCTCCATGGTGTCTGTGTCACTATTTGGAGATCTCACTCCTCCCCTTCCAATATCTACTTGTGTTTTTGACTCCTCATAGTTTTCCGCTATGATTGTTTAATCCCTTGTCTATTACAGGTGGTTTCAGAATTCCACGTATTGAGGGTATTTCGTATAGATCTAAAAAACTCACAGATCGAAAATCATCTCCATCACTCTCTGTTGAAGTTAAAGCCCCTTTGGATGAGGAATGTGATTGATAACGACGTCGTCTTGACCCCGATTGGCAGTTAAATCAAAAATCTCCCCACGTGCCTAATCGTCTAAGTCAGGTTTGAACTTGGACTGTTTGGTCAGTCGAAGATTTTTCTGGACTTTGTCAATTTCCTTTTTCAGGAGTTCATTATGCCTGCCAAATTCAGGTTTATCCTGAATTTGGCAGGCATGCGGCTCAAGAAGTTTCCTTTGTACTTTCCTCAATCTGATTTTTTAAGTCTGCTAGCTGTCTCGATTCTTTCTGAATAATGAGTTTCATAACAGCCAGGCCATGGGCAATGCATAGGTCTTTCCATTCATTTAAGAACTGTTCAGTATGAAGGTGTTGTGCTGGGATCACTCGTTCATGGAGTTCCCACAATATCATGCGGTTACTGAAAGAAGACTCAGGGGAAGAGATATCCCATTTCCGGTTAAAGAGGGAGTCCACCTACAAAAAAAAATATTAAAAGCCAGCAGCTACAAAAACTGCAGATGCTGACTTTCAATAAATGGATACTTACCTGTCCTGGAGTCCAGCTATGTCAGCAACCAAAGCCGATCAATCGCTCAGCTCTCGGCTGCTGCCGTCACCATTCTCGGTGAGGGATTCAGGAAGCGAAGCGTTGCGGCTTCACTTCCTGGTTCCCTACTGCGCATGCGCGAGTCGCACTGCGCGTCATAACTGGTCCCCGCTATCTCTTGGGACCTGTGTGTTTCCCAGGAGACAGCGGGGGAGTGCGGGAGGGGACATGACTCCCGCGGGAGTCTATTCCCAGAAGTGGGTGCAGATGCCTGTATTAGACAGGTATCTGCACCCCCCTCCCCCCTGAAAGGTGCCAAATGTGACACCAGAGGGGGGAGGGTTCAGAAAAGCGGAGGTTCCATTTTTGTGTGAACCTCCGCTTTAAGGAATTTCCCAGTAAGCTTTTTATGTTGTTTAAATAGCCCCTTAATTAAATCACTATCTGTAGGTGTGAATTCACGGGGCTCCTGTGAAAACACAGCCCTAATTTCCTCCTCTATCCCTTCACCGATAACAAATGCCATTACAAATTGAGTTGCCGTGGATGTTCAGTACACACACAAATTTTGATAGCGGTGAAGATTTACCAATAAATCTAATATTCAGTAGAATGTAGAGTAATGCCTCAATTTAGGTGGTTAAGAAAGTAGGGGCGGGTACCATCATCCTTAAAGTTAGGATAGTGGAAAGGGGTGTGTCAGGGCTACTCCAAAAATATTGCCCCACGACAGCAAAGTGTTGTGGACTATCTCGGTACCCAGGGATTTAGACAAGGTAGATACAAAAATATAAATTTATTAAAGAAAAAACAACAATAAAAACCATTAAGTACAACAGTACATAGAATGATTATTGCACACAGTTACCGGTGGTTCAAAGAGGAACAGGTGAACCCCACTGGTAAATGGGGAGTAAAGATGTAGGTCCAGACATAATCATTTACATGTTTCGTGACACAAGTCGCTTCTTCAGGAAGAATCGACCATAAACATCTATAGAAAAATACATAGATACATAGATAAAAATATAGTCTCATAGTTACATGATTACAATTATTGGAAACAATAGAAACAGCAAAAACACGGTAAATAAAATAATTTTGGAGTGTTAGTGTCAGGCATAGCTTACCAGTGGAAGCCTAGGTTGGGCACCAGATGGAACAATTAGAGTCACCCTATACTGGTAATCCCACCCCACGGCGAACACGGGAGACACTAGAAGGTGCAATAACTGAAATCAGTTATATTGTCTATGGAACGGGAACAAACACATGACCAGTGGGAAAGGGGGAGAAAAGATGTGGGGGGGAGGAGGGGGGAAGAAGGGAAAGGATGGGTAGAGGGGGAAAAAGGGTAGGGGGAGGAGGGATGGGATCAGCTTTAGCTCAGGTGAGAATAAGGGGGGGATTCTGCAGCACAGAAGGTATTTCACCCTAATGCATAGAATGCATTAAGGTGAAAAACCTTAAGGTTTTAGAACCACTAAAATGTTATGTGCCCATGGTTAAGAGACAAACTGTGACCACCAGATTGGCGAAGAGATGGTCTGAGGAGTCCTATGATATATTGTCAGGCTGTTTTGAGGTGACAGATTGGAATACACTCTGTGAACCACATGGAAGGGATATTGATGGGCTTACTGAGTGCACAACACAAATTTGTGGCTGTGTTGAATTGCAAGTCTGTTAACTTGCTGCACATTTTCACTGGCAAGTTGTACACTTGCAGAGCACTTGAAGCACACGTTCTAGTTGACACTTTTCCAATTTGTAGCAAATTTGCATGGCAAGTCTCTAGCAAGAGCAAAGTTACAGTGGTGAGTCTACAGCAAGAGCTCTGCAAGTCTACAGCTGAAAATTCAGCCACAGTGACCCCTATGGTGGAGTGACTATTGCACAGCATAGCTGTACCAGAACTTGCAGCAGACTTGCAGAATTTTTACAAAGAAAGTTTATCTGGAGTCATGCAATGCAGACTTGCTGCAATTGTGCAACAAACTTGTGAAGCCTGGCAAGTCTAGCTATAGCTTAGCAAGTCATTGTCAAACTTGCATCACAATTACTTGCTATCTGGGTAAGGATATTCTTGACTTTAAGAAGATGGCTTTTAGAGCAGGTAATAGGGAGGAGTTAAAAAGAATTCAGAGGGACCTGAAGATGAAGATTAGGTAGGCTAAGGAGAAATAAGGGAGGCAGTTGGAGTGGAGACTCCAGCAAAACAATGTGAGAGAGGTCTGGATGGGCTTGAGAACCATTACAGGTATCAAGCCGATGGAGGGACTTGGGGAGGTGTGGAGACAGCAAAATGAACTGAACCTGTTCTTTAACAGGTTTGATTCAGTGGCCCTAGCCCTGACTCCCTCAGACTTAACACAGTGGTGCAGACAAAAAGTGCTGAGGCAAGTACCCTATATTCCTCATACAAGATAGCCTCCTTCATTTAGTGTAGGTTCTACTTCCCCCTATTAGATACCATCACTAGCTGCTCTTTTTATAAGAACAGCTTTACTCCATCTTCCTGGAAAAGTACATTGTATGTATTTTACAGACGGTCAGGTGAGTAGACAGTTGGGGGGACTTAAGGCAGGAAAATTAGCTTGCCCTGATGGCATTAACCTCAGGGTGCATAGGGCACATCAGCTGGGGGTGTCTTTTAACGGGTCTTTAACCTGAGAGCCTAAGTCTCTGAAAGGTCCCTGTGCTGTGGAAGATGTTTTGCTCTGTTCCTGTGGTGAAGATCCTGGCAGGTCCAAAGATTACAGGCTGGTAGCTTTGACCTTCCACATCATGAAGGCATTGGAGAGACTCATCTTACATCAGTTAAAGCCCATGGTTAGTACATATTGAGACCCCCTACGATTTGCCAACCAACAGGGATTGGGAGTGGAGGACACTATCATCTTCGTGCTGTCAGGATCACTTAGTGCTCCTGTTCCTCATTCCAGCATCCAGGTGTTGGCTGTTGCATTCCTCCTGTCTGTGTTCACCTGCAAGGTGATCTGGTCAGTCACCTGATATAAGCATACCCAACACTCTATCCCTTGCTTGTGAGACAGAGACAGACAGACAGAGTTACCTGCACTGTTCCTGATCACCCCCCCCCCCCCCCCGTATGTCTGCCCTGCTTTGCTGTGGGATTTCCCTGTGTATGACCCGGATTGGATATTGGACCATTCCCTGAACTCAGCCTGCCTTTTACCTAGACTGTCATTGGATCAGATATTGGACTATTCCCTGAACTCAGCCTGCCTTTTACTCAGACTGTCATAGAACCATACTATTTGTCTGCTAAATTGCAAGTAATCTGCTGTTTACTCTGTTCGCGTCTGCCCTGGTGTGGTGGGCAGGCACTATAGCATTGTGTACAAGTCCTGGGGGCAACCAAGTACTGGTAGGCCTGCTTGCCTTAAGGGAAATGGGTCTGCTATAGGTGAAGCACACAGTAGCTAGCTATAGTGTCTGATCACCTGCATGGAAGTAGATGTGACATTCATGACACCTGCTAAATTGCATGTATGCACACCTGGATAAGCGGGCAAGCAAAAGAATGGTCTTTTTTTTAATTTCTCCAGTGCTTTTAAAACCATCAGGCCAGCTCTCCTGGGTGAGGAGCTAACAGCTATGCAGATTGATGTTAAGGATTGTTGACTGCCTGACTAGAAGACCACAGTATGTGCATTTGCAGGACTGTGTGTTGGATAGGGTAGTCTGCAATATTGGGGTTCCACAGGAGACAGTTCTCTCTCCCTATATCTAAATTAGTCTAGCTTTACCACTGACTTCAACTGCCGGACAGAGTCTTGCCATTTTCATAAGTTTTCTGATGACTCTGTGGTAGTGGGATGTACAGTACCAGGGATGGAGGGATGGGGAAGAGGCTGACTATAGGACTGTGGTAAAGAACTCTGTCACATGAGGATAATCATCTGTATTTAAATGTGACTAAGACAAAGGAGCTGGTTATGAACTTGAGAATGAGGAAGGCACTGGTGATGGCTGTTTCCATCCGAGGAGTAGATGTGGATGTAGTAGAGAGATACATGTATCTGGGGGTTCGCATGGATGATAAACTGGACTGGAGTAAGAACACTAAAGTATTAATTAGGAAGAGCTGCTTCTGTTTTTTTTTTTAGAAGGCTAAGGTCTGTTTACATCTGCCAGACTATGCTGAAGATGTTTTATGAGTCTGTGGTGGCCAGTGCTCTCCTGTATGCAGTAGCATACTAGGAAAGAAGGCTTAGGGTGGCCAACACCAACGGACTCAATAAGCAGATCCACAAGGCCAGTGATGTTGCTGGATCGGAGTTAGATTAGTTATCAACAATGCCAGAGAGGAGGATGCTGTCCAAGGTACATTCAATCTAGCAAAACTTCTCCCACCCACTCCACAATACGCTGGTCAGTTTTATGCCGCGTACACACGAGCGGACTTTACGGCAGACTTTGTCCTGAGGACTTTTCGACTGACTTTACGACGGACTTTCCGAATGAACGGAATTGCCTACACACGATCAACCAAAGTCCGACGGATTCGTACGTGATGACGTACGACCGGACTAAAACAAGGAAGTTCATAGCTAGTAGCCAATAGCTGCCCTTGCGTCGTGTTTTTTGTCCGTCGGACTAGCATACAGACGAGCGGACTTTTCGACCGGACTCGAGTCCGTCAGATAGATTTGAAACATGTTTCAAATCTAAGTCCGTCAAACTTTTGAGAAAAAAAAGTCAGCTGGAGCCCACACACGATCGAATTGTCCGACGGACTCAGGTTCACCGGACCAAGTATGCCGTAAAGTCCGGTCGTGTGTACGCACCATTAGGAGCACCTTCATTGATAGATTGTTACAACCACAATGTGTCCATCAAATTGTATAATTCCTCTCTGTTAGTGCTGGGTGTGGGGGCTTTAATTTGGATTCATGAGCCAGATTTGTATGCTGTATCTATATTATGTTAGTATTAGATTAGTTTATGTGTAAGAATTTTTGGTGATCAATTACTAAGAGCACTAGCATTTTGTGTTTTCTGAGTGCAACTGTGTCACTAATTATTTACATTTACGGCTTTATAGACATTGGGCACTTAGAGCATACCGTATTTATTGGCGTATAACAAGAGCCGGCGTATAACACGCACCCCAAGTTTAGGAGGTAATTTTAAGGAAAAAAACTTTTAGGAGTAAAGTTTAAGGAAGAAAAACTTACATTAAAATGCCCATCAATGCAGCGTTATCGGTGTCCATCTGCAGCCTTGTCAGTGTTAGTGCAGCCTTGCTCCAGTGTCTATTGCAGCCTTGTCAGTGCAGCTTTGCTCCAGTGCAGAATTGTCAGTGCAGCTTTGCCCCAGTGCAGAATTGTCAGTGCAGCCTTTCCCCAGTGTCCATTGCAGCCTTGTCAGTACAGCTTTGCCCCAGTGCAGCCATGTCAGTGCAGCCTTGTCAGTGCAGCCATGTCAGTGCAGCTTTGCCCCAGTGCAGCCTTGTGTGATCGCCGCGATCTCTGCCGACATACACAGCCGTGTGTAAATTCAAATATGGCGCCGAGACTGCAGGGACTCGGCGGAGCCGAGATACACATACCCGAGAGTCCTCTGCTTTTCTCGGCGCCGCTTACAGTCCCGCCCAGTCCCGCCCTATGATGGACATCACACAGGTCCAATGGCGGGACTGGGCGGGACTGTAAGCGGCGCCGAGAAAAGCCGAGGACTCTCGGGTATGTGTATCTCGGCTCCGCCGAGTCCCTGCAGTCTCGGCGCCATATTTGAATTTACACACGGCTGTGTACGTCGGCGGCGATCACGGCAATCGCCGCGATCGCTCCGATCACACAAAATTGCCGGGGATCGGCCTATAACACGCACCCACGGTTTTCCCCTGATTTTCAGGGGAAAAAAGTGCGTGTTATATGCCGATAAATACGGTATATGTTTTTAAGAATTTTTAGTGTGATATTTAGGGGAAGTGGTGCAATGTTTGCATTTTTGTAGTTTGATTTTTCTGTTATTTGTTTAACCGGTGTTATTTAGTCAATGCAGTGTTTTAATAGGATGGTATGTTTATTACAGTATAGTATTTAATTTAAATTTAATTAGTTTATTTCAATTTATGCTATTGTATATATTAGTTTGCTGATTTTTATTTTGTTTGTTATGTTTTTAATTTTGTTATTGTGTTTTACTTTTTTCTTCGTTGAGTAAAATTGTATCTTAATAATTTCCCTTTGGGATTAATAAAGTATTCTGAATCTGAATGTACTTACCTATTCTTAAAGGGCTTCACAGGATCTCTCCAGTGGCTGGCTTCAGGGGAGAGGAAAGAGTGCTGACAACGGCTGGAATGCCTGGGCGGTGACATCACACTTAGGCTTTTTATGGCAAATTTATTGTCGGCTCCTCTCCCTTGAAGGAGATTGCTGGGAGCCAATCACCTGACTAGACCTGAGCACCCTGACAATAGCACCTTCCTAGAGTAGTGTAGGCTGTACATTTAGTTAGCTACTCTGTTAGCAGGTGATTGTTTAGGCTTGCTCAGTGTCTCTCAGGCTGCTGTTCTGATTACTTCCATCTGTATTCTAGACTATTCTAGAAGTATAGTGGGAGAGAGAACTTCAACCAATCCCTGGAGAGGTTTGCCCAGAAGGTGGTGGAATAGCTCATAAATAGCCTGGGGCCTGAGGCAGGAGGTGCAGTGTTCCTGGGTCCAGTTCTGATGGAGAAGACCCCTGGGACAGGATTTCTGAGGGTGTCATCTACAAGACATCAAGGTCCCAGCTTCAGTTGGGGGGCTCATTTGCAAAAGTTTAGTCATTTGGGTCTAGAGAAACTCACTGGAGAGCAACAGGAGGAAATTGGGGGAAAGGTATCCAGCTGTCCCATGGTGGTGTGAGTTTGTGCCTCCCTCACTGGAGAGTGCCCAGTGGATATTGGAAGAAGGCAGCCAATGATCCAGTGGCAGTGCAAGTAAATGATCCGGTGCTGGAAGTTAGTGACTGTGTGCAGTTTCTGGTCCTTTGGGAAGAGTTATAGTCAAATCTCAGCATTAAAGACTCTGCGGGATATTTTTTCATAGCACAGCAAGCTAGACAACAGCCCTCAAAGTGTTCAGTTCTTCAGTCCATGCTCCCTCACCCCATCCAAATTCTATGTTCCAATGAAAACCTAAAAATACACCCCTAGACTGTTTCTTTGAGCCAGTAAAAGAGTGGAGAAAATGCTGTGTGCTTAGTTGTGTGTGTCCTACTGGGGGGAAAGAGGATAATTTCACCATCATTTTGTGGGTGTGCTACAGCATCTACCTTTTACAGGGAAGTTGGAATAGGAGTTAGAAGGGGGGCGGGAACAGGTTTAAGCTTAGTAATAGCCTGCACTTCAACTTTAACCGTCTCCTTAACCACATTTGACTGTAACGCAAACCCCTAAAATGTTACCTCCCAGAATTCAATTACAACTCCTATTCTACTTACTTTTTCCATGGTAGTAACTCTGAAAGATGGTTAGTATGGCTTAGGCCCCTTTCACACTTGTGCAACTTGTCCTGCGACTTGGGACTGCAAAGTCACTTGACAAGTCGTTCCCCATGATTTCCAATGATAACCATTCATATATGTGCTACTTCAAGCCGTGCTGACTTCAAAGTAGTCCCTGTACTACTTTGGTCCGACTTTCATGTGAGTTGAGGTTCATATATCTCAAGTTTACACAGGCATTCCCTGAAATCACAGCAAAATTGCAGCAAAATCGCGGCCACAAAATCGTGGTAAAATCATGGTAAAATCGCATGACTTCGAAGTCAAGGTAGTGTGAAAGGGGTCTTAGCATGACAGCAGGGAAACTAGTATTTTGAGAAACAGAGCAAGGGAAAGAACAGAAAAAGGGAAAGGGGAGGGGAGTGGACCAAAGTTTGTACTGGATGCCTTCCAGCTATAGCTACTCTACGATCTGTCTAGAGCTCTGCTAACAAGATATCCCTATACTCTCTGTCACAAGGACCACACACTAAGGGGAATCTCTACAATGAGAACATAGACAGCAGTACAACTCTATTAGAATTTCTAACTCTTCCCTACTCTCCATAAAGCCCAAATCTAGGTTGGGCACAAAACTCACAAATCAGTGAGGTGAACTCTACCTACACTGTACACCACTGGGTCTTAACTGGGAGATTTTATTTTAGGAGTGTATTGTAGCCTTGATGAAGAGCTAGTTTTCATAATCCCTGGGATGCAATGGATGTTTTGTTTCATGTCATTTTGTTTATGAAATGAAGGACTTTACTTTGGACTCCAAGGACGAATGGCTTGGCACTATCATTACTTTCTTTACCTTAGCAATGAATACTTGGCAGAAGTTCTAAACTTTCTTTAGTTAAAAAAGTTTTGACTGGACATTAGAATTTACTGTATTTACATCAACAGAAGATAAAGTGTGATCTCTTTTTATCTCTAATTAAAGTTTACTGTTTTGACCGCTTCAGCCCCGGAAGATTTTACCCCATTCCTGACCAGAGCACTTTTTGCGATTCGGCACTGCGTCGCTTTAACTGACAATTGCGCGGTCGTGCGACGTTGCACCCAAACAAAATTGACATCCTTTTTCCCACAAATAGAGCTTTCTTTTGGTGGTATTTGATCACCTCTGCGGTTTTTATTTTTTGCGCTATAAACAAAAAAAGAGCGACAACTTTGAAAAAAACACATTATTTTTTACATTTTGCTATAATAAATATCCCCCAAAAATATATAAAAAAAACATGTTTTTTCCTCAGTTTAGGCCGATATGTATTCTTCTACATATTTTTGGTAAAAAAAACCCGCAATAAGCGTATATTGACCGGTTTGCACAAAAGTTATAGCGTTTACAAAATAGGGGATAGTTTTATGGCATTTTTATTAGTATTTTTTTTTTTTACTAGTAATGGCGGCGATCTGTGATTTTTATTGGGACTTTGACATTATGGCGGACACGTCGGACAATTTTGACACATTTTTGGGACCATTGGCATTTATACAGTGATCAGTGCTATAAAAATGCATTGATTACTGTAAAAATGTCACTGGCAGGGAAGGGGTTATCATTAGGGGGGCGATCAAGGGGTTAATGTGTTCCCTAGTGTGTGTTCTAACTAAAGGTTGGAGGGGACTGTGTAGGGGAAGAGATAGATAGCTGTTCATACTGAACAGACGATCTGTCACTTCTCCCCTCAGAGAACCGGAAACTGTGTGTTTACACACACAGATCCCGGTTCTCTGTGAGCCCCGAGCGATCGCGGGAACCTGGTGGTGATCGCGACCACCGGGCACTCGCATCGGCTCCGTGGGTGAGCAGGGGGCGTGCCCCTAGTGGACAAAAAGGGAACCGTCATAACATGACGGTGATTCACGCAGCCGAGCCATGTTGCCTCAGTATAACTGCGGTAGCTGGTCGGCAAGCGGTTAACAAGCCTCTTTATAATAAATAAAAAAAGTGTGTTTTCTATCTAGAATAACCAACCAGCCTTCAATTATTTTGCTACGGTAGCAAATGAACACCAACATTTCCCTGGGTGCTAAGGTCAGCAGTATTTTTCCCTGTTGCATTTTTTTATAAATGGATTCCAAGCTGACACATTTATGGAATGACGAGAATCAGACATTTCTGACAATTACTCTGTAAAATTACTCTCTAAATTGTAGCTATATTATGGGTCATAACAAGGTTTTATTTTCTCCTTCCAGGCAGCCAGTTCTTTCTCATTAAGCAGAAACCTGTTAAGCCAAGCTGCCTGGGTACAGATCATCAGCGACCCGTGACAAAAGATTCCCATATAAACTTTTTCCTTTATTTAATAAACAATAATAGAAGAATTTCTCTTTGGCCCCAATCTGTACTTGTCCTCTTCATCTTTCTATTTATTTTCAGAGATTTATAAAACTGAAGAAAAGTACATGAGAATAAAAACTTCTTGATGTTTTCCAAACTATCAAAATCCTTATAATTTTTTGGAGAATGAAAGGTTAAATATGATTAGTTGCTGTGGGCTGCAACCCTATGTCCACATTTTGTTTCTCAAATTTTTCCTTTCCCTTTTCTTTCTGCTTTTCCATTCCCTTTCCGTACTTCACATTCAACTGTGGTGATGTGGTTCTAAAGCCTAAGCCCGGGTTCACACCTATGCGAATTAGAGGTGCGTTTCCGCACCTCTAATTCGCATAGCAGGAGAATGTGACTGGTTCACATATCTCCGGGGCAGCTGCGGTGCGCACTGCACAAAAACGCTGTGCGTCTTTGGCTGCATTTCAGGGCTGAATTCAGGCATAGAATCGGCCCTGATTCGTCCCTGAAACAGTGAACAGGGACGCACAGCGCTCCTGTGCGGTCCGCAGCGCATTATAGTGTGAACCCGGGCTCAAGGTTTTTTACCTTAATGCATTCTATGAATTAGGGTAAAAAACCTGTGCTGCAGGATCCCCTCCAGCCCCCCCCCCCACTTTTTCTTACCTGAGCCCGATCCAATCCAGCAACGTGCACAAGAGCAGTGACTCTTGCTGCTGTCTCCCTCCCCTTTGGGCAGATTGATAGCAGCGTCAGCCACTGGCTGCCACTGCTCTCAGTCAAATGCTGTGAAAAGGGAGTGGTAGGAGCGGCGCCGAGTTGCCAGGACTGTATCAATAGATGCAGACTGGACATCTCGGGAGCGAGCATGCATGGGTGTCCCCATGGAGAGTGGATCTCCATGGAAGAGCCAAAGAGGAGAAGCCTGGAGTGCCGGCGGGGGATCCCAGAAAAGCATAAGGGATGCTCTGCGCAGAATCATTGCACAAAGCAGGTGAAAGGAAATAGTAGGTATTCTTGAGGCCCACCCGTCTATTAGGTACACCAACAGTGCCCTCAGATATCTGGAGTCACCATGAAACGAGAAGCAAGTTATGCATTTGTAAAATGTTTGCCTTTATTAGGTGTGTTACAGCTTATATATGGTTCAACATACCAATAGAAAGAAGGGAGGGGGGAGTGGTTAGTAAATGATGTATTGGTATAAAATATATGGTTATATACCTAATGACCCCTAAAATACATTTATCGTGAGGTTACATGGGTCAACAGTCCATCTGGTCATGAGTCATAAGTCATGCATCCTGTCCCATGGCCTACCAACCCACAATGATGTATATAGAGCACAGTGTTTGTGCAAGCATCTTTCTAAGCATTCTTTTTAGTTGCAGATTTAAGCCATCTTGTATACTGAAATGGCAGAGCATGTTTTGTCTATATTACAACAGAAGGTGTGTATAACAAGTTTGTTATAATTGAAAAAAAAAAAAAAAAAACTAAGGTTTAATGCAGCTTTAAGCTGGAAGATGTCTTCAACAATACAATAAGAAGTCTGGTTAAATGTGACTAACTAATACGTGCTATAATCCTTTTCTTTCCCCTTTTCCTTTTTCTGTTTCCCTTTTCCCTTTCCTTTTAACTTTCCCCTTCTCCTTCCCCTTCTTTCCCCTCATTCAAGTGAACCTAAAGCGACATTAACCACCTCAATACAGGGCACTTACATCCCTTCCTGCCCAGGCCATTTTTCAGCTCTCGGCGCTGTCACACTTTGAATGACAATTGTGCGGTCATGCTACACTGTAACCATGTGATTTTTTTTTTATTTTCTTCACATAAATAGAGCTTATTTTTGATGGTATTTAATCACTTCTGGGTTTTTTATTTTTTCCTAAAATTTTGAAAAAAAAAAGTTTTTCTTAGTTTCTGTCAGAAAATTTTGTAAATAAGTATTTTTTCTCCTTCACTGATGGGTACTGATGAGGCTGCACTTATGGGCACTGATGAGGCGGCACATAAGGGCACTGATTAGGTGGCACTGATGAGGAGGCACTAACTTGCCGCACTTATGGGCACTGATAGGTGGCACTGATAGGTGGCACTGATGAGCACTGATAGGCGGCACTGATGGGTGGCACTGGTGGGCACTGATAGGCGGCACTAGTGGGCACAGATAGGCACACTGGTGGGCACAGATAGGTGGCACTGATGGGCACTGATGGGCATTTATGGGTGGCATTGATGGGCAGCAGTGATGGGCATTGATGGACAGCACTGGTAGCCAGCACTGACTGGCATCACTAATGGCCACTGATTTCTGGCACTTGTGGGCTCTAATTGCTGGTACTGGTGGGCAAAGGTGGGCACTGATTGCTGGCACTGGTGGGCACTTAATTGTAATCAGGGCACTGATGATCAGTGCCCTGATTACATCCCTAGATGTCCTCTGTGAGGAGATGCCGCTGATCGTCTCTCCTCTCCTCACAGTCAGTGTGAGGCGGGGAGCACCGATTACCAGTGTCTCCATGTTTACATGTGACTGGCAGTGATTGGACACAGTCGATCACATGGTTAAAGTAGCAACACGGTGCAGGCGAGATCGCCACGCTGAACTCACTCGCGTGCACACGAGAGCGATCGTTCTGGGAGGCTGTCATATGATGTCCACCCAGAACGAGAGCTGCACTACCCAGCTGTCATTTGACAGTGGGCAGACGGCAAGTGGTTAACAACATCCTTATTCTCCAAATATGATCCATACACAGCCACTACTTTCCACTACTGTAATCAATTTTTAATGCAATAGTTTCATACTATGTTTTTCTGCCAAGAGTCCCTAAACTTTTCCTTTTTTTACTCACTTCTGTTTGCCTGGAACAAGCAGTACACATTAGTTGTGGGCATGTTGACTTCTTTATGCAAACTACAAATCCCATAGTCCATAATTTTTCTTGGGAGCAAGCAAGAGATGGTGGCTATGTTCCTATATACAGTGGGATCATGGGGAATGAATGTAGTCACCCTCTAACAAAGTCAAATCACAGCAGCAAAAAAAGGGATTTTGAAATATGTAGGAGGCTGAGAGCAACAAAAGTTACTTTTTGAGTTAAGAATACATACTTAAAAAGAATTTTCAAACCAAAGTTTAGTGTCACTTTTAGCTAGGAGATGTCTTTAACTTTACAGAACAAGTCCAATTGAATGTGACTACTAGATATACTATGACCTGGATGAATGAGAACTTTCCTTTCCTTTCCCTTCCCCTTCCCCTTCCCCTTTCTTTCCCTTCTTCCTGAATTTAGAGCATATGTGGCTTCTGCTGCCAAATATGTATGGGACTCTGACTGGACCCTTGAAAAATGTCCAGACCTCAGGGGACCTATTTTTGTAGTGTAGCACCCTGATGTTTAGGCAGGGTTGCTATTAAATTTATTTGCCAAGTGATAGTTGCCTTGGCCAATTGTTAGGAGGTCAATTGATTTTGCCCTAATTCTGGAAATGCTGCACTTCTCTCTTCTGTCGCTAGATGGCTGGGTATCTGGTGATATTAGATAAGACAAGGGCATTGCAAGGACAGTTTAGGAATGAATGGGGTGTCTCAGCTAATGGGCAGGGATTTTCTTGAGTCCCTTGGCCTGCTGGAAGAACCTATTTATTTGGTTGGAGTCAGGTGATCAGGGTTCTGTGCCACCTGGACGGCTGCCTGGGTGGATGTGTGTCGTATTGCCCCAGGCTGCTAGGCCAGAAACCCAATTCCTATACCGGGGACATCTGGCTGCTAGGCTATCTGAGAGCCTATCCAGAAGTAGTGCAGGGTTGGGACTGCGGGCTTGTAGTCCACCCAGAAGTAATGGTTCTGCCGGCCGGGGAAACCAGTCGTGGTCAGAGGTAGAGGGGAAGCTGTCGCCACAAAGGGACCATCCACCTTGCTACCGGCGACCATTCTGAGTAATCTGAGGCCAGTAGCAGAGCAGACTTCACGCCAGCCAGGGACGGTGAAGAAGTGGGAAAGCATCAGCAGGTGCCAAGTCAGGGACCCAGCGGGACAGCAGAGGTGACGCTTGTGGAGTGCCAAGCCAGGGACCTAACGTTTCAGCAGGGGTGAAGCTTAAGGAGTATCTGTGAGTGCCAAGCCAGGGACCCAGCAGTGAAGCGGGGTGAACGCCTGAGGAAGATACTGAGTGCTACAGTGAAAGAGCTCAGGGGATCCAGTGGCTAGTGGATCTGAAGTCTAGTGAGAGACTGGGAGCTCGTTGAGTGAAGACCCACAGTGAGGGAGTGTGGGGTAAAGAGATCTGTTCGTGTTGCAGATAGTTGAATACCTTTACCATTAGTAACAGCTACAAGATTGTTGCCATAGGAGACTACCAATACAGAAGTGGTGTCCGGCTGGAGGCCTTCACCTCTATAGCTGTCTAACTATAGAAGTCTCAGAGTCTGCCAATTAACATTGCATTTATCTAAAGGTGTCCTGGCCCTAACCCTCTCTCCCACAGTTCTGTTTAAGAGACAATAAATCTCTTTGCATTCAAAGTGTCTGGCGCCCACCGTTTCATATTGCATTACACCCACCATGCCTTGTAACCCACTCTACACTGAAGTATGTCAGTTGTCTCTAACCCTGGAGTTCACCATTAGGCCTCAGGGGCCCTGGAACTTTGCTACAGTAGGATGAGCCTGAAGGTGGCTCAACTTAAAATAGTTGAAAATCCTAAACATTTTGTACCTTAATGCATTCCTTGCATCAAGGTAAAAAATGTTTAGGTAGTACTATCATCCTCAGCCCGCCCCCCCTGCAAACAGCCCCCCCCCCCCAAAAAAAATGGCAGGGGTTAAATTTAAAAAGTGGGTGTGGCTTAAAGGGCATGGCTCAAAGGGGGTGTGGTTCGAGTTTGAGATGAATGAGGGATGGAGGAAGGAAGGAGGGAAGGAAGGAAGGAAGGAAGGAAGGAAGGAAGGAAGGAAGGAAGGAAGGAAGGAAGGAAGGAAGGAAGGAAGGAAGGAAGGAAGGAAGGAAGGAAGGAAGGAAGGAAGGAAGGAAGGAAGGAAGGAAGGAAGGAAGGAAGGAAGGAAGGAAGGAAGGAAGGAGAGAGAGAAGGAAAGAGAGGGATGGAGGGACAACAGGTCCAGATCCTATACCACAATAGCAATATATGTATTCCAGAAAGTTTAACAATCAACAGATAAAGATACTCCAAACACCTGGTGTTAGTGCTTCAATCATCACGGTACCATGGTTGTTATGGTGTCAGGATGATTAAAGCACATTATTTCTATTATTACATTGTAATATAAAATGAAATAGTTCAACTCACCATAATGCAGAATCAGTGGGAGCCCCGAGTGTGTCACTTGACATGTCGCCTGCCACCAGATGCCATCAGGTGTCCGCAGCAGAGTCCATCCTTATATCAGGCATTCCCAGCAGAATCCGTCCTTACATCATTTGTCCCCAGTAGAGTCCCTCCTTACATCAGGTGCCCCCAGTAGAGTCCCTCCTTATATAAGGTGCCCCCAGTAGAGTCCCTCCTTACATCAGGCATTCCCAGTAGAGTCCCTACTTACATCAGGTGCCCCCAGTAGAGTCCCTCCTTACATCAGGCATTCCCAATAGAGTCCCTCCTTACAGCTGTCCCCAGTTACCAGTGGCACCACTAGTGTTGGTGTCACCCGGTGCGGAATGTTCCCCCATAGTCCTCCCTCAGTACAGACCCTCTTCCATCAATATAGACCCTCCTCCATCAGTACAGACCCCCCTGGACAAACCAGCCCCATCTGTACAGACCCCCCCAGGACAACTCAACCCCCTCCATCTGTACAGACCCCCTTCAGGAGTACAGACCCCCCAGGACAATTCAACCCCCAAGGAGTACAGACCCCCCCAGGACTACAGACCCCCCCAGGAGTACAGACCCCCACCAGGACAATTCACACCCCAGGACAATTCACCCCCCCAGGTGTACAGACCCCCCCAGGACAATTGACCCCCCAGGAGTACAGACCGCTCCAGGAGAATTCCCCCCAGGAGTACAGAGTGAGAGAGACAGCTGAGTCTCAGTCGGACAGGGATAGTGCGGCGCCGGGACCCAGGACTCTCCATCGGGCCTCAGCAACGCTTAGGACTCACTGTGCTCATCTCCGTGCCTTTTACAGAACCAGGAGGGCAGAGCCTGGGTGGCATGAAAGCGGCCAATAGAAATGGAGCTCCATTTCTATTGCAGCCACTTTCATTGCCACCCGGGCTCTGCCTCTTGGTTCTTCCTTAACTGGACTTCTGTAAAATGGCAACAGAGACAGAAATGATCAGTGCTGCGGACCTCTAGCGGCAGCAAGGAAAAAAAAAAGTACAGTATGCATTCCTCATCCTCCCTGAGCCCCACTTGGCTGCGGGCCCCATAGCGTCCGGGTGGGTCGCTATGGCAGTAGTTCCGCCACTGACTGTGACCATTTGCAGCAGCGCTCTCCCCTAGCTTCCTGGTCTCGCAATTTTTGCTGAACCAGCAAGAGCCAATGGCACCTGCTGCCCTCAATCAAGGCCAGTGACAAGGGAGCAGTGGAGGGGCTAAGCAAGGGACTAGAGAAGTTAGATAGGATACAGTACATGTATCTAACAAGCAGAGAAGCTGTCCTAAGGAGGCTGTATTGCCATTGCTAATGACTTCCATATTTGTGTCAAGTGCTAACATAACCAACCAGCCAGGAAATAGGTGATATGGCCGGGGTGACGGATACTCTGGTAGTTAAGAGGTGTTATGCTGGCGACCAGTTCCCCACATACTGGGACCGGTCTTGTGTCACAAGGCACCTAGGGACCTATCCTGGAGTCAAGGAAAGAGAGATATTGAAAGGGGCCCCAGGGAAGAGAACAAGCATGGAGTTTTGGAGAAATGTGTTTCCTGTATCCACTAATAACAAATGGGCATTGTTTATTTTATTAACTCTGAGGAAGAGGGTACGGTCCTTGAAACGCGTAAGCCATTTTGATCCTTAGTTGATGTCCTCTCAAGCCCAGGAGCATGCAGAGTGAATGAATTAATTGTGCAACCTCGATGTGCAGTGTTAATCATGTTGTCTTTGAGTAATTACATTTAAAAAAAATTTTTTGTCATTAAAGTTTATTGAAGAAAAAAAGGTTTACATATGAACTTGGATTACAAATCCGATTATGCTTGACATGTTTTGTAGGAACAAGGTAGTACAAATAACAGGTGAGAACAAGTTAGTGGATAAGGTCAAATAGACCGCTAGAGCCTAGTAATAACATCTGAAGACCTTTTATCTTCATTGAAATACAGTTACAGCAGTGGAATAACACCTTTCCATAGTTCTATGTGTAGAGAAGGAATTGATTATAGGATAAGAGTCAAGAAGAAGTAAGGAGGGGAGGAAAGGGAGAAGGTGACAGGCAAGGGGGCAAAGAGGGGTAATGGGAGGGGGGTGAGGGTATTCAATATGCTATTTGCGCAGTACTGTTCAAATACCAGGGTAAGCATTCAATTAAACATAAGTTGTACTTATTTGAAAAGATGGACTGGAACATATGAGAGGATGTTGAGGGATGTTCACTAGTAGATGTGATGCCTCTGATTGAGGATATGAGATCCAGGTATGAGTGGACGCTTCAGATCAGTTTCTCGTAGTCCTGAAAGTATTTATAAATGAACCAGGGATACCAAGTTTTATGATATCGCTCAACATTTTCGTTTGATTGGGCAATGGTCTCCTCCATCTCACAGATGTTGGAAATCCTATGTAGCCATTCCTGAATGGATGGTGTGCGCATAGATTTCCAGAAAAGTGGAATGAGGGACTTGGCTGCATTTAGCATGTGCCTGGATAGGGAATTTTTGTATTTCTTGAATAAGAAATTAGAGATGTGGAGCAGGGAACAAGCCGCATCAAGAGTAAGCTTAGTCTCCGTGATGTGATAAATAATCTCTTTGACTTTAGACCAGAATGGGGCTATTAGGTCGCATTGCCACCAGATGTGAAACAGGGTACCTTTGTCTTTGTTTTATCTCCAGCATGTTTCAGATGACTGGGGATACCATTTATGTAGCTTCTCTGGGGTGGTGTCAGGATTTTATCGTCAGTTTCCTGCATTCTTGTGCTGAGGGAACATTTATGAGACATTATACATGCTCTTTCCCATTGCTTGTCTGAAATTATCAGATCCAAGTCATCTGACCATCTCTCTCAGAACCTGTCTGTGCCCACCCTAGTCAGGCTTTGCAGCCATGCATAGGAGGTGGAAGTTGTTTTTAGAAATTGTTCCCCTTTTAGGCACAACGACTCCAACTCAGTGAGTTCTCTTGTGAAGTGTCCTCTGCAAACATTATTGTTGGCATGACTACGGACCTGGAAATATGACCACATGGGTAAGAGATGTGTATTGTTCTCTGTTTTAAACCAGCTAAGCTCCTTTATGCTGAAACAATTGAGTGCTAGAAGGGGCTTCTTTGAGTCCAAGGACCCTAGAAAACGGTTCCCAATCCCCGGCAGGAAATCTCGGCTGTTCTGCAAAGGTGTGAGGGGGCTAAAGGGCGTGGAGAATCTAGGATGTTTGGTCAGATGATGGAAAATGGCTAATGTGGTTCCTATCAGCGGATGTGATTTCAGAGTCTGGGGATAACTCGTCTTTAGAATCCAGGGGGAGAATTGGAAGGGAATAGGGCTCATTTCAGTTTCTATTGATACCCAGTCCTTGAGGTTAGAATGGCAATGCCAGTGGTTGATTCTGCCAATGTGAGAGGCATGATCGTAATTCCTGAAATCGGGTATGCCTACCCCCCTGTCTTTGGGTCTAGTTAACAAGTTACATTTAATGCAGGGTGGTTGGTGGGCCCAAATGAATTTCAATTGAAGTGCGTGATAAGTCTTGAAAAAGCTTTGGGGTATCTTTATAGGTAACATACAAAGTAGATAGAGAATTCTCGGTAGAATGTACATTTTGCAGATGGCCGCTCTGCCAAACCACAAAAAATGTTTTGGGTGCCAGGATTGCAAGTCTTTCTCTGTGGTCTTGAGGAGGTGTAAAAAGTTGTGTTCGTAAATTGAGGAAAGTCGGGGGGTCTGACAGACCCTTAGGTATTTGAGGGCTGAAGGTTCCCATTCAAAGGGGCTGTTGTCTTCGTATTGTTTTTATCATGTTTTCAGGTAGAGTGACCTTCATTGCTTCGGATTTTGTATAATTTATTTTAAGGTTAGCGATGTAGCCATATAAAGAGAATTCCTTCAGTAGGGAAGGTGTGGAAATATAAGGGTTAGTCAGGAAGAATAGAAGATCATCCACGTAGGCCGCGACTTTGTACTCCTTCTTGGTCATCTTAAACCACTGGATTGAGCTGTTGGCCACTATCCTTCTAATAAACGGTTCGAGTGAAATAATAAAAAGTAGGGGTGACAGTGGACAGCTCTGCCTTGTGCCATTGTTTATGTTTACGCTATTTGACAAAGAGCCGTTTATTTTAAGTCTAGCCGTGGGGTTCTTATATAGTGAAGATATCCAAGTCATCATGTGAGGTCCCAAGCCGATAAACTGACAAGTCTCCAGCATAAAGTCCCAAGCTACTCGATCAAAGGCCTTTTCCGTGTCCGTTGACAGGAGGAGGCTTTTGATTTTTTACATGTGGGCGGCATATATCAGGTCCAAGGACTTGGTGACGTTGTCCTTGGCCTCTCTGCCCGGCATAAATCCAGCCTGGTTTGGTCCAATCAGGCCATGAAGTAGTGGTTTCAATCTATTGGCAATAATTTTCACCAAGAGCTTGACATCTAAATTTAACAAGGAGATTGGTCTGTAGCTGGCACAGTGTAATGGATCTTTGTTTGGCTTGGGGATGACTGTAATGAAGGCCGCCAGAAAGTCAGTGGGTACTGTTCTCGTTGTTGATAATGAATTTAGTGCTTCCATGAGGGGTTTTATTAGTAAGTCAAGAAATGTCTTATAGTACTGTATATGGCGCTGAAACCATCTGGGCCTGGGCTTTTGCCTGTCTTTAGGTCCTTAATGGCAAGTCTAATTTCTGAAGAGTCTATGGATTTCTCGAGTTGTGAGATGTCATCCGGTGTAATGCCCCGTACACACGATCAGACTTTCTGCCAACAAAACCTTGGATTTTTGTTTGAAGGATGTTGGCTCAAACTCGTCTTGCATACACACTGTCACACAAATGTTGTCCAACAATTATGAACCTGAGACAGTGACGTACAAGATGTATGACGAGCTGAGAAAAAGGTAGTTCAATAGCCAGTGCGGCTCCTTCTGCTTAAATAACAATAACAAAGTTTTGTTGGTGGAAAATTTGAGAACTTGCTTGCCAACATTTTTTGGCAGAAAGTCTGAAATGCATACACACAGTCGGACTTTTAGCCAACAAGCTCACATCCAACATTTGTTGTTGGAGAATCCGATTGTGTGTACCGGGCATAAGTGTGGGGAGGTTGGAGTCTTTGAAGTAATCCTATATGGCTCGTAATCTATTGTCTTGGATGTCCGCTAGTTTGTGTTGATTCAGCAGGTTGTAAAGACTAGTATAAAAGTTGTGAAAATGTTGTGCTATTCTATCTATGGTTCTGTCAATCTTACCCGCCTTATTCTGAATGCCCAGTATATTGTGATTGGAGTTTGGGTCCCTTAAGGCCCTTGCTAGTATTTTACCAGTTTTGTCACCATGTTCGTAGTAATTTCTTTTATGGAAGAACAAGAACCATTTAGTTTTCACATATAGGATCTGCCTAAGTGCTTTCCTAGTTTCCAGTAAGGCCATTGCCGAGTGTGCTGTTAGGGACTGTTTGTGTAGGCTTTCTAGAGAGCGAATTTTATCAGTTAAAGTGGAGTTCCACCCAAAAATAGAACTTCCGCTTTTTGGAATCCTCCCCCCTCCAGGGTCACATTTTGACACCTTCCCGGTATCTGCTCCCACTTCCGGGCATAGATAGCCGCAGTATCTGCAGATATCTATGCCATATCTGGCGCCTCCTCCGCCCCCCCCTGCTGTCTTCTGGGAGGCGCACAGGTCCCAGAAGACAGCAGGGACCAGTGGGATCGCGCCAACTCGCGCATGCACAGTAAGGGACCAGGCTGTGAAGCCACAAGGCTTCACTTCCTGATTCCCTCACCGAAGATGGCGGTGCCTCCACCCTCCACCCGAGGGACAGAACGGCTTTGGGGTGCCAACATCGCTGGCGCCCTGGACAGGTAAGTGTCCATATTTTAAGAGTCAGCCGCTGCAATATTTGTAGCTGCTGACTTAAAAAAAAAATTTGGCGGAACTCTGTTTTAACTGTATGATTTCTTTCTCTTTCTCTCTTTTCCGGTGGGCTCCCATTTTAATTAACACCCCTCTAATGGAACATTTGTGTGCCTCCCAAACCATCATGGGGTCTGCATCAGGAGTCATGTTGCGTTGAAAGAATTCAGTTAGTAGTAAAGTTAACTTAGGCAACAGGACTGAGTCTGTTAATAGTGAAGAATTTAATCTCCATGTATTAGGTTTGGCGGGAGGGGCCAACAAATTTAGGGTGATAGTGACGGGAGCATGATCAGATATAGATTGTATCCCTATATTGGCTCCTGATGTCACATGAAGGTCCCTTTGTGATATGAATAGATAATTGATCCTAGAATGACGATTGTGTGGGAATGAATAGAAAGTGAAGTCTTTGTCTTCTGGGTGAAGTAAGCGCCAAGAGTCAATCAGATGCAGTGAATTTAGTAGAGATTTGATTCATTTTAGAATTTTGTATGCAATGTGAGTTTTGCCTGAGGAAGTGTCAACTAGGGGGTTAAGAGGGTTATTAAAATCCCCGCCCAGGAGCAAATGCCCTGTGCTAAAGCCTTCTAGTTCTTTTATTAGGCGTTGGCAGAATGTTAGGTGCAAAGAATTCGGAAAATACACATTCGCCAGAGTAATAGGAACCCTGCAGCACTTCCCTTTATGGAAAGTAAACCCCCCCCTCCCCCGGGTCTATTAGCTTGTCAATTGTAAAGAGGCGTTCCTGCTCACCAGAATCGACACCCCTTTAGATTTGGAGGTGTCGTTGGATACATGGTGTGCCTCAGTGAAGTAGGAGTGGGTGAGCCTTGGTACATGGTTCGCGTGTTTCTTGTAAGAAAACAAATCTGGGCCTACCTTTTTTAAATTCCCTTAGAAGAATTGAGTGCTTCTTAGGAATTTTTAAACCTTTGACATTGTGGGAGATCACCGTGGGGTTGCGACCCAAGGAAGAGTAAGCCATGGTTCAGCTTCAGAGACAGACGGTAACCTATGCGTGTAAATACAACTCAGTAAATTTTGGTTAGTCAAATACAACACTGGTAGAACTTATCAGTGAGACAAGGGGTGGGGTAGGAAGGGGAAGAGAAAAGATTAAATCAGAGAGTGAGGACAGTGGTAGAAGAGAAGAAAAAGGGTTCAAACACCCCTTGGGCAGTTATACCGTCCCAATTAATTTAATTTAGTGCGTGAAGGTGGGGTCAATAGGCCCGACCAGGGAGCACTTTGTGGGGTAGAGGGAGGCGCCCGTAGAAATTGGCAGCACCAACTAAGACAATTAGAGGTAAATAGTATGAACTATCTATATGTGTGAAGGATAACAGGCCGTGGACCAGGCAATCAGTGTATTAGGTGCTTGAGTGTCTTCTATGCAATTCTGATGTTTTAACTATAGCAGAACTGCCATGAGATGTAGTTAAGGGGGGGAAACTTTTCGCCCCCATCCCAATTACCCATGAAATAGTAAAAGCACAAGTTGTGACGGACCTGGCCGGGACAGAGGCTGTTGGAGAGGACTGGGTGCGGGCCTGTTGCCTTTTGATTATGGGCCCTAGCATTTGGGGGAATGGTGCTCTCTGTGAGCTGTATGCCTGGGGACCCTGGGGTTGGTGTTACTTTGGATTCAGCTCCATGTCCCCCCAAAAACACACAGACTCTGGGAACCCTTTATATGCCATATTAGAATGGTGACTGATTTATACCGTTGGGACTCGTACTGTTAAATGCTAATGTCATCAATTCTGCTATAATGTGTTTATTGTAAATAAGTCTAGTGTGGCTCTAAGAGTCTTTTCACCCATTGTTGTTTGTGTTAATTAACTGTGTGAAGCTCGGTGACCACAAGTCTGGGCTAAAGGTCATGTCTCAGTCACCTAGGCTGTATAAAGGATTAGATAATTAGCTCATGTTAATTAAGTTACAGTTGTATTGTTAGAGGAGGTTCCAACAGCATATAAAGTCTTGTAACTTTGATTCATAATAGACAGTCCATGTTAGCAGTGAAGCAAGTGTCGCCTTGTTTTCTGCTCAGAGAGGTTGGAATATCTGATATCTGTATACAGACTGGGAGGAAGTGGTATATGACGGAAGCACTTCAAGGGGAGTGTGGGACGTTCCGTGACATTGGTGGCAAGCAGCGGGAAAGTTTCCTACAGTCTGGGACATCCAAACTTCCATCTGGATCCAAGGTCCAGATAGCAGGAGAGGAGAGGTACAGATACCAGCCGCCATGGATGAGGAATTCAGAAGGAGGTTGCGAGAGATGCAGATACAGCACAGAGGACCAGTATCGGAGCAGGTCCTGCTGGGATGGTGTGATTCTATTCGCTGCAAACTCTGGAAGGAAGCGCTAGCCCGTGAGCAGCGACACCAGGGAAAAGTTCTCCCCTCCATCGAGGAAAGGTACTGGTCGCAGTACGGACTGCGGGTGCGGTTTTTGGGAGAAAAACCACACAAGAAGCAGACAGCTGAATTAAGCAGGCTGGTCTGGGCAGAGATAAAGCTGGATGAGAGCTACAGAGCCCTCCGGTGGCATGTATCCCAAGCATGTCCCTGGATAGCGGATGACAGCCCAACGGAAGGCTTAAGCTACGGCGGCTTGGGACTGTTGTTTGTGAAGCTGACAGGGGACCCTAACTTTGGGAGTGATTTGGAGCGGCGGGTGGACGAAATCATGGATTTCAGAGAAGGGCTACTGAACATTTCGGAAGTGCACTGGGCACAGGAAGATTTGGAGTTTCTGGCCGTTCAGGAATGGGAGCTAGAGATCGCCTACAGACGGTTGCTAGACATTGCTCAGTGCCAGGGCTGGGCTCCCTTTGCCTGGGACTATCAGGAAATACCAGCTGACAACCCTGAAATCCTGGCTGAAGAGTCGGCAATGTGGCAGAGCAATAGTGTGCTTTGCCAACCTGCCCCCACAGCTATGGAGGCGGAGGTCTTATGGCGGATGCAGCAAGTGCTGACTGACCTTGATGATCCTGTTTCTGCATGGGATGATCTTGGATGGAGGAATGTGCCTGTCCAGCAGCATGCCAGAGAATCTGCAGTGGAAAATCTGGAGATTGCCATCCCCAAAGCTGAAGTGCTGAAACAGGGCAGAGCTCTGCTAACCTCTGCCCAGCACTGATAACATCTTCTGGGTTCCATGGACAGGAGATGGTGAACCTCCATCCCCAGACACCAGTTGCAGAGACAGGGGATTTGATAGACTTTTCTGCTGAGGAAGAACCATCGGGTGAGCCCCCAGCAGAAGAGTTGGGATTAGGGCCAAACTTCATTGCGCTCTGCTCAGCACTGATGGCATCTTCTGAGTTCCACGGACAGGAGATGGTGAACCTCTATCCACAGACACCAGTTATAGAGGTAGGGGATTTAATAGACTTTTCTGCTGAGGAAGAACAACCTGATGAGCCTCCAGCAGAAGAGCTGCTATTGGGGCCAAACTTCACTGTGCTCTGCCCCGCACCAACAGCAGTATCTGTGGAGTTACAGGGAACTTCCCCAGTTGAAGCACCGGCAACTGGGCAGAGTGCTACCAACCTCTGGCCATCACCTGCAACAACTACAGAGTTCCAGGGAGGTGGGGCAGTCGGCCTCCCTCCCCAACAGGTAGCCAGAGCAGATGGTGTGGGGTTTCCAGCAGGAGGGCTGGCAACAGGGCCGAGTACTGCTGGCCTCTGCCCTCAACTAACAGAGGATGGATTTCCTGTGAAGGTGGATGGGACTTCAGTCTCCACCTGTATACCCCAGGGATGCTGGGCAGTGGGCCCCGATCCCCAACAGCATGACAGAGTGAGCCCAGACACCCTGTCTTCTCTCCAGCGGCAGAAAGGATTCCAGGGAGAAGAGCCAGTCCAGGCCTCTCCCCAGCGGCAGATATGTTCTCTGAGAGAGGCAGAGGTTGGCTGGGTGAGTAATACTCTGTTTGGAACAATTTGTTTGGGGTACTGTGTGGGTACAGGCAGTAGAGGACTGGAACTATGGACTAACTTCGGAGTCAACCCGTCTGGGGTCTCCTTCTGTGTTAGTCTCCTGCCGAAAGGGGAGAAATGTGACGGACCTGGCCGGGACAGAGGCTGTTGGAGAGGACTGGATGCGGGCCTGTTGCCTTTTGATTATGGGCCCTAGCATTTGGGGGAATGGTGCTCTCTGTGAGCTGTATGCCTGGGGACCCTGGGGTTGGTGTTACTTTGGATTCAGCTCCATGTCCCCCCAAAAACACACAGACTCTGGGAACCCTTTATATGCCATATTAGAATGGTGACTGATTTATACCGTTGGGACTCGTACTGTTAAATGCTAATGTCATCAATTCTGCTATAATGTGTTTATTGTAAATAAGTCTAGTGTGGCTCTAAGAGTCTTTTCACCCATTGTTGTTTCTGTTAATTAACTGTGTGAAGCTCGGTGACCACAAGTCTGGGCGAAAGGTCATGTCTCAGTCACCTAGGCTGTATAAAGGATTAGATAATTAGCTCATGTTAATTAAGTTACAGTTGTATTGTTAGAGGAGGTTCCAACAGCATATAAAGTCTTGTAACTTTGATTCATAATAGACAGTCCATGTTAGCAGTGAAGCAAGTGTCGCCTTGTTTTCTGCTCAGAGAGGTTGCAATATCTGATATCTGTATACAGACTGGGAGGAAGTGGTATATGACGGAAGCACTTCAAGGGGAGTGTGGGACGTTCCGTGACACAAGTAATCAAAATAACTGTTCAAAACACACTGTGAATAACTTGTAAAATAACAATAATGGGTAAGTGGGTAGAGTGCAGGAAGTGTGGAAAGCCGGGGAAGCAGGACAGAGAACAAGACCTGGTTGCAGATCAGTTCCTCGTAGTTAAGCACAGGTCGGTATTCGACAGACGTCTAAAGAAAGGGTGAGATCATGTTTGATTAAGGTAACCTCCTATATTTTCTTTTGTATCCTGTGCATAGATCCTTCACAAAGCAGAAAGTGTCCCATCTATTTTTAGAGCCAGGTTGGCTGGATCGTACGGGTATGTTAAAACCAATTGAAACTAGAGAGGTGCTCAAGCCTCTGAAGGTGGGATGATGGACAGGAAGTTTACATCGTTGGGACCAGATGCACACAGCAGTGTATGTTAGTCTGAAAAAAATGGAGGAAAAAAGAAAAGTGGAAACATAAAAGATAAAAAAAAAAAAAACCCAGGAAAAGCCAAAAAAACTTCAGATTTAGTGAACTGTCTCAGCGGAGTTGAAGGTATAGGCACACGTGATGCTTTGCTGATGTGACAGAAGGGAGTAAGTGCACAGGCTTTTTGTCAGACCACATTGCTGGCATTAACCGTACAGTTCACCCACAAACCCGTGTAAACAAGATATATCGCATTACTGGTTGTCATAAATGGAACAAACTGGATAGTGGTCAAGACTTTCATGGTCAGGCTTCCTCTAGGTCCCTAGAGGAGTGTGCTCTGTTGTATGGACTACCTGCCAGCGAGCCATCCTGTTGGGTCTGTTTCGGCTTCTTGGTAGGGCGTTTCTCCAGTGTAGTAAGGGGAGAATGTCGCGGGCTCCGTTCAAATGGTGGCAGGATAAACTCCTGGTACCACTCAGGGAGATCAATCTGGCCCAATTGAAGTGAGCTACAGAACTCAGGTAGGTCATCTGGAGTGCGTAATGAATGCTGCCTGTCATTGTAGGTTACCATAGGGCAAAGGGGAAGCGCCAGGTGTATCGCAGATCCTTCTCCGGTAGTTTATCCAAGAGGGGTCGCAGAGCCCTGCGACTTTTTATTGTTATCTGGGAAAGGTCCTGAAAGAGCATGATAGTCTCTCCGTTGAAGACAATCTGCTCATTTCTGTGTGCTTTGTGCATGATATCCTCTTTGAGGCTGAAGTTTTGCAAGGAGCTGATGATGTCATGTGGGGGCAGAGTGTCTGGTCCCCTGGCTCTGAGAGCTCTATAAGCTCTAACAAACTCAATGTCTGTGTGCTCTGTCCTCTCAAGGAGACTGTTAAAGACCCTCTGTAAAACTGGCATTATTTGTTCAGTGTCTACAGATTCTGGTATTCCCCAAACTCTAATATTGTTACGCCTGCCCCTATTGTCCAGATCTTCCAAGTGTCTGTTCATATCTATAAAATGGAGAGCGTGTGTGGATGTCACTCTTTCCAGTCTGTGTATGGCCTTCTCCCTGTGTTTCCCAGCCGTTTTAGCAGAGGCCATCTTTTCTGTTAGGACCAACAGATTCGTTTTGAGGTCCGTGATTGCAGCAGAGAATGAGGATTTAATGTCAGCTGCAAATCCTAACATGTCAGCATATGTGAGAGGGAGATCAGTGCGGGCATTTCTCCTACTGTTGTCCTCTGTGGCTCACTGAGAGTCCTCGCTGAAATCCTCCTCCACGCCATCTTGCCTTTTGCCATGCCTCTCAGAGCAGAGGCCTGGTTTTTGAAAATATCGGAGATGTTTCTCCTTGTGTAGGTGGCCAAAGAGTGGCGGGAACAAGTGTGTGGTGTTTGGCGGTTCTGCCTGTTCATTATCGGGTGTCTGCGGTGAGAGACGGGCTAAGGCCACAGGTCCATCGGAGCTCTTGCATTATGCTGCCATCTATGCTGCGTGCCAAGCCACGCCCCACATTTACAATTTTTTTGATGAACAGTTTTAAAAATAATGCGCTAGGCCGATGCGCTTTCTCTTGTTTGTGTTCTTTTCAGTTGTCTTTGGGACATCCGCAGCCTGGAGGGGGCAGCAGGGTGTTGTGCATTTGTTTAATCAAAAACAATTGTATCAATTAGCGCAACCACTAAAAATATATAACTAAATAGTGTTTTAAGAATGGCTTGCTAACACTAGCAAAGTGATTTCACTTAGTATAAAATATAAAAAATACATGAAATAGTGTAGCACCACTCAAAATAAAGTAATCCCCTTTAACATATGTAGCGCTACTCCCTTAGGAGCCGCTAGAATCTCCTCTTGCTTTAACTCTTCAGCCAGGCACACAGTATTTTCCAAAGCCAGGCACATGCTTAGGTTCGTTTCTTGAATAACCAGTCTAGGGGGTTTTGGTTGTTTTTGAGCCAGTACAGTATATCATAAATTATATAAATCAGTCCAATATGAAAGAATGTGAAAAAAATCTATATTTATATCCGTGAGACAGATATAGATGGATGTATTTCTTCTGTGTGGGTAAAAACTCCAACACCGTGCCTTCATAAAGTGCAGTATGCTAATTTCTTGTGATTAAAAGCTTCACCCGAAATGACAGATAATTCTGCTCACCAGATGTATCTGGCCACAGAGTGACCAAAAGGCATAAAGTTGGAAAAACATCCTCAGCAAACCAGGATCCTCCAAGCGAATAAGAACTTTAATCGAGCATCTCCAATATCGATCAAACATCATACATTCATAGATGGTGAATGGTGATCTTCTGATAATAACACTCAATGCAAGTCCCAAAAGCTCCTTATTCTTATCTTAGTCTGTAAAGATTTGCTCTCCCAGAAATGAGCCAAAAACGGCAATAGTGTAATACTGTCTTTATTGTCAGAGCACTTACATGCCTTAAAAGTACAGCAGATGACAGCTCATCTGTGGGATGAGGCAAGGGCCGATCCATCACTAGAATGTGAAACCAGGAAGCACGGCATGCATCTCAGCTGGGGGTGGAGGGAATAACTCCTGTGTCTAGCATCTACAGCCTCAATTTCTATGCATTTCGTGTCCAAGCACACGATTTCAGGAAAATGGAAAAACATTTATCTGAAGGCGTATTTAAAGACAAAAAGAGAAGGTCCACTTATCAGATGCCTCACCCCCTCTGATGGCCCATTGTAAAAATTTTAGGGGGGGGATGTTTTGGACAGGTAACCCTTTCCACTTCATTGAGAGCTGAATGCATAAATAATGTGTGTTATTGTGGCCAGCCCCTCCTTACTTACACTATTGGCAGCCCACTGGACAGGTAAGACGTGTCATAATACAAAAATATGAATACACACTGTACAAATTGAAGCACTTTTTTACATTATGCAATTACCTATCAAGAAAATAGGAGAACAACACTTTAAACAGTACCATTTGAAAGTATTCAGGCAGGCCCTTTCACTACATGCTTTGGTGAATTCATCCATAAACATGACCACAAAAGAGGTAGGTATAGTGTGTATGGGTTTAGCAAAGTCAGCAGATAGAGGATTGGTATTGATTGACTTAGCAGTTGGGGGAGGGAGGGTTCAAAATGATTTTGGGACCCCCCAAAAAAGCCTCTGACACTCTGCATGAATTTAAGGACACAAATAACATTTGTACACATTTTAGGGGGTGTTTAGGGTAAAGCACTACTATGGAGCTGACAAAACACATTGTTAAGTGACTAGGCTAGTTGTGTATGGGCCCAGGATAGCATGCTGGGGAGGTTAGTGAAGGCAAATATGCATGAAGGAAGTTTAAAAGCTTCCAGCATGCATGAGAACAAATGGGACATTCACAGCATATTGCAATCATGGTAATTAGGGAATGATGAAAGAAATACAATACATTAGAAAACATTAAATATATAGTTTCATAGTTAACATAGTAGGTGAGGTTGAAAAAAGACACAAGTCCATCAAGTCCAACCTATGTGTGATTATGTGTCAGTATTACATTGTATATCCCTGTATGTTGCGGTCATTCGGGTGCTTATCTAAAAGTTTCTTGAAGCTATCAATGCTCCCCGCTGAGACCACCGCCTGTGGAAGGGAATTCCACATCCTTGCCGCTCTTACAGTAAAGAACCCTCTACGTAGTTTAAGGTTAAACCCCTTTTGTTCTAATTTTAATGAGTGGCCACGAGTCTTGTTAAACTCTCTTCTGCGAAAAATTTTTATTCCTATTGTGGGGTCACCAGTACGGTATTTGTATATTGAAATCATATCCCCTCTCAAGCGTCTCTTCTCCAGAGAGAATAAGTTCAGTGCTCGCACCCTTTCCTCATAACTAAGATCCTCCAGACCCTTTATTAGCTTTGTTGCCTTTCTTTGTACTCGCTCCATTTCCAGTACATCCTTCCTGAGGACTGGTGCCCAGAACTGGACAGCATACTCTAGGTGCGGCCGGACCAGAGTCTTGTAGAGCGGGAGAATTATCGTTTTATCTCTGGAGTTGATCCCCTTTTTAATGCATGCCAATATTCTGTTTGCTTTGTTAGCAGCAGCTTGGCATTGCATGCCATTGCTTAGCCTATCATCTACAAGGACCCCAGGTCCTTTTCCATCCTAAATTCCCCCAGAGGTTCTCCCCCCAGTGTATAGATTGCATTTATATTTTTGCCACCCAAATGCATTATTTTACATTTTTCTACATTGAACCTCATTTGCCATGTAGTCGCCCACCCCATTAATTTGTTCTGATCTTTTTGCACTGAGTTCCCTAAGTACCCTCGGATGCAAGCCATCTGGTCCCGGTGATTTATTAATGTTAAGTTTCCCAAGTCTAATTTTAATTCTGTCCTCTGTTAACCATGGAGGTGTTTTCTGTGATGTGTCATGAGGATAAACACTGCAGTTTTGGTTACTGAAGCCCCCCGATTCCCTCGTGAAGACTGAGGAGAAGAAAAAATTCAATACCTTCGCTATCTCCCCATCCTTTGTAACCAGATGTCCTTCCTCATTCTTTATGGGGCCAATATGGTCTGTCCTCCCTTTTTTACTGTTTACATACCTAAAGAATTTCTTGGGATTTTTTTTGCTCTCCTCCACTATGTGTCTTTCATGTTCTATCTTAACTGTCCTAATTGCACCCTTACATTTCTTGTTGCATTATTTATAAAGTCTGAATGCTGATGATGATCCCTCAACCTTGTATTTTTTGAAGGCCTTCTCCTTTGCCTTTATATGCATTTTTACATTGGAGTTAAGCCATCCAGGACTTTTGTTCCCTCTTTTAAATGTATTACCCAATGGGATGCATTGTCTAATGCCCTTATTTAATATGCTCTTAAAGCAAACCCATCTCTCCTCCGTGTTCTTTGTTCCTAATATTTTATCCCAATTTATGCCTTTTAGCAAGGTTTGTAGTTTAGGGAAGTTGGCTCTTTTGAAAATCAGTGTCTTTGTATTCCCTTTATGTTTCCTGTTTGTGTGATTTATACTAAAACTAATTGACCTGTGATCGCTGTTACCCAAACTGCCCCGTATTTCCACATCCGTGATCAGGTCTGTATTGTTGATAATCAGTAGATCCAGTAATGCTTTATTTCTAGTTGGTGCATCTACCATCTGACCCATAAAATTGTCCTGCAGGACATTAGGAAATACATATAATGTGATGTAAAAGGAGAAATCTTACCTTAATATAGTCCTTCTGCAGGACCTGAATGATGGCAGAACAGGTCTCTGAAATAATGATCCCCAGAGCCTGGAGGGAGATGCCTGTCGAGAACTTGATGTCCTGCAGACTTCTCCCCATCACCAAGTACCGCAACGTGATGACTAGCCTCTGTTCAGGAGTGATGGCTTGCGCATGCAGGTGTCCTGCCTGCTGATATAAGGGAACAGCAAAGCCAACAAACGGTGAAAAGCAGGGTCCATCATCCAGAGATAATTCCTGAAATCATCAGGATTATTCTCATGGATCTCCTGCAACAAAGGCATGTGAGAAAATTGGTCACGCTGGAGCAATTAATTCTTCGTCCGTGAACAGCTCCACACCCTGTTCATGGACTGGGCTTGGGTCAAAGCAAGAACCCCAACACCAAGCCCCCGCACAGCACGAACTCTACCACGAGTAGGTAACCGCAACATGGCTTCAAAATGGTTGGCTGGTCAGAATGAACTAATAGAAAGCACTGAAAAACAGAAAGGCCTGAGAAGAGCGAGCTGAAAATTAGAACGAGCGGACAAGAACGCATTGGAAATCAAATACGTACTATAATAATAATAATACGCACTGACAAACAAATGTGAACTGACTACATGCACTGAAGAAAAGATACGAACCCACAAGCACAAACTGAAGAGCAGTAATAATCTGAAAAGCAAGAGACTGAAAAGCGCAAATCGTCTCTCACCAAACTTCTACTAACACGAGATTAGCAGAAGGAGCCCAAAGGGTGGCGCACTTGATTTGAAACTTCCCTTTTCTAGTGCCGTCGTACGTGTTGTATGTCAACGCTTTCTTGACGTTCGCAATTTCCGACCAAATTTGTGTGACCGTGTGTATGCAAGAAAAGTTTGAGCCAACATCCGTTGGGAAAAAAACATGGGTTTTGTTGTCGGAATGTGCGATTGTGTGTACGCGGCATTACCACATGACACTCGGGTGAGAAAATGGCTAATTGGGCCCAATTTGGACATTTTCACTTAGGGGTGTACTTACTTTTGTTGGCAGCGGTTTAGAGATTAATGGCTGTGTGTTGATTACACTGTTATACAAGCTGTACACTCACTACTTTACATTGTAGCAAAGTGTCATTTCTTCTGTGTTGTCACATGAAAAGATATAATAAAATATTTACAAAAAGTCAGGGGTGTACTCACTTTTGTGAGATACTGTATATGTTAAAGTGGATTACTTTATTTTGAGTTGTGCTACACTATTTCATGTACTTTTTGTGCTTTTGTTTCTCCAGCTGTGGATCGGTTGTGTGGCAAGTTGTGGCATTGGACCACAACACTCATGCACAGGAGGTTTTTGTGTTGTATCTTGACGTTGTCTCTGAAAGTCAGGTGACGGGACTGCTGGATTGATGGAGATCGTTACAAGCTCCTGGGTAACTCTCTAACCAAAGTTGTGTGCGTATTGTAATAGTGTCAACAGTGTAAGAAGTATGGCCACAGATTACCAGGTGTTAACTGTGCAAGTTGTCCTTCTCGCTTCTAAGTTTGAAGTGCCATCTTAATGCTGAATTCATAAGCCCACCATGCAGGCATTTGCAAGCGATGTTTCACTTTGTCCCCACCGAGTGTGTCAAGCCCTGCACACTTACACGGCTCCAGATATATATACAGGATGTTACCAGCACTCCAACAGTATTGTTTTCACGTTTTCTTTGAGATACAAAAGTCACATAACCAAAATGTCAGGGCCCCGCAGGATCCCTTTCTCAAGGCAACATGGTGAGGTAGAGGAGATCAAGGAAACCAGAGAGAACTTGAAACGTTAACTATATAACCTCTTTATGTGATGCTTTTTTTACAATAATAAAAAAATATATATATATATATATATATCTATATATATATATATATATATATATAGATATATATATATGAATATAAAGAAATATCCACATAACACCTATGCACATACATAATCTGCATATACTGTACACACACATATAATACACATGTACGCGCAACGCACTTATGGCTCCTTCACTTTTGTCCATTTTCCTGCAATAAAATGCTTCCATTTTTACTACATAAAAATGCATTTTAACTAGAAATACCATTCATTCTTATGTGACCTGTCGATATCACTTCAGTTGAGCACATTTGCTACAAAATTAGTATTTGTGTGCATTGACGTGTGTTAAGCTGGCCCATTGAAATGAATGGCAATCACAAAAACTCATATCATGTAGTGTTGAGCATTTTGAATACATAAGCACCAAGGAAAATCCCTATTATGAATGTTTTTTCCCTCACTTAAAAATGATTTAAAAAATGCAAACAAAACGCACAGAAATAAACATAAGCCAATGTAATTAAAAGAAAAAAAAACATGTTACTGCATTAACATAAGTGTAAAAGAGCTCTCCGACGTGTACTTATAACCCTAAATAATCTACACATTTTGTCTGCCTGTACCACTTAAAAGTTATAGAATACATTTGGTCACTTAATTTATTTCAAAGAGACCCCCTAACTTCACATTGTTCTTGTCATAGCGTGTGTAAAAGGAGGAGAGGCTCGGACTGAGCAAACTGTAAAGAGCAGAGGAAGAGTTCAGAGAAAATGTAATGACTGTGTAAGCTTGACAGAAAAAAATTAAGGTTTCTTAAAAGTCAGCAGCTACAGTACTTATAGCTGTTCCAAAAAATACTGGGACTCACGCTTGGCCATAAACAATAAGACAGCTGCACAAAAAAGTAGCTCAATACTTAACTACATAAACAACAGAAAATTATATAAAAGCGCGCTGTCTCAAGGTATTTAGAGATATAAAAATTGCCAGTGTTATGCTACCAATAATAAAAAGTGCATGGTGCATTCAATTATGAATGAGTAGATCATGCAATATATGCAAACATAAAATGTGATGAAAGTCTAAATTGTCTTTCTTCATGCATTAAAAGTGCTCTTATGGTATTCTGTGTGACAAATCCCAATTCGTCCACCACTTCACTTCCACCTGAGTGCTTGTGCAGACAGGCAGACTGCTTATCAGAACATACGATCCCCACCGGGATCAAACACACTTAGAGAATATTCCCTATAGGGAAAGCCACAGCTCACTCCCAGCCAGATTTGCGGATGTCCTAATAAGATCAAGTTTGGTTTCCAACTCCGATGTATGTATTAGAAGGATTGAGCCTCCAATCCCAGTTGACGCCTTCTAAGGGGAAACATGTCCGGCGGAGCCAGTCATGTGACGCCAGCACGCACGAGCGGACCAAGTGTGGCGGCCGTGTCTGCGCTTTGAATTTGCCTTTAAAACTCTACATATCTGTAAGTGCAACATTTTAATAAATTAATATCAGTAATGCACTATTGCAGGGGTCTTAAACTGGTGGCCCCCAGCTGTTGCAAAACTACAAGTCCCATCATGCCTCTGCCTGTGGGAGTCATGTTTGTAACTGTCAGCCTTGCAATGCCTCATGGGACTTGTAGTTTTGCAACAGCAGGAGGGCCGCCAGTTTGAGACCCTTGGAAAGAAGGGAGGCGCACCTCGGTGAAGTATTATAAAACACTTTTTAATGCACAAAGTATTGCACTACTGCATTGCAACAAGATTGAAGAAATCATAGGCATATCTGTAATAAAACGTCCTCCTCGAGGAGTGGCTGCTATCCAGTATCTCCCCGCATCCAGATGGTGTCAGAAAGCTGAGCAAACGCTGAACCAAAACAGGAAGTGCTGGGGATCCAGGCCTTGTGCATTAAACCGTGTTTTATAATACTACACTTAGGTGCTCTTCCCTTTTTTCCTCCTTTCCACTTTCTTACAGAGTTTCTCTATATGCTCTGGGGATGGCTGGCACCTGAACTTTCATTTATACCACAGTTGTTATGGACAACAATACCTACAACAAGGACTAATACAACCATTTTTTGATTAACTGTGCAGATTCAGCACTGTCATGCGCTGGGTGATTTTTATCTCTTCAGCAATGCACTATGAGTTCTCCTCCTTTCTTATAATACATACATCCATTGGAGTTGGAACCCAAGATAGATCTTATCAGGACATCCGTGAACCTGGCTGGGAGTGAGCTGTGGCTTTCCCTATAGGGAATATTCTCCAAGCGTGTTTGATCCCGGTGGGGATCATATTTTCTGGCCTGTTTGTTTGCACGAGCACTTAGGTGGAAGTGAAGTGATGGACAAATTGGGATTTGTCTCACAGAATACCATAGGAGCACTTTTATTGCACGAAGAAAGACAATTTGGACTTTTATCAAATTTTATGTTTGCATGTAGATGTTTTATTTATCTATGCATTTCTTTGATCATATATATTATATAATGTGCATGTAGGAATTTTTTTTTTCTTGCCACAAGCATTGTTGTTGTTTGCTTAGGATGATTCGCTAATCAATTTGCACATTGAGACCTTGAGACAACACACTTTTATAATTTTTTCTACAGTACTCATATCTTCTGACATTTATTTTCCCCATTCCCTGGCGGAATTCCTCTTTTAAGTTTAATATTCCAGTTATGGCAATTTTTGCATAGTTACATTGGTCCACAGTTACATTGGCTGACCCCTATGGAAACTGGAAACACTGTAGTAGGCACCTCTTCTACAGAAATTGACTTTGGGTCCCGTAAAAAGCACTGTTCTCTGATTGAATGAGGTGAAGATTGTAATAATACCACTTCTCCTCTCCATCTTGTCCAATAAGAGAATACAGGACAGTTGCTTGGCATGGGACACAGAAGCCAGTGGCAACCATTGTATCAGTTATGCTCACTATAGTGATTTTCAGGTTCCACATGGATTGGCCAAAATCCGAACATGCATACCAAACTGGACCAATGTAACTATGCAAAAAAAAAACATTCCCTGGAATACTTCTTGGTATTATTTTTAAGTGTAACACTGTCCAATGTTACTGAATTGCAGAACTGTATTTGTCTGCAAGTTAACGTTGCCAATTAGTCTGCCTAACTGTGACTGGATTACAATTGCCAGGTGCAGTCTGGGAGATGTGGTCTTAAATATGGATCCTAACTATAGCTTTTTGTGGGTTGCAACTACAAGACCTCTAAGGAGCAGGAGGGACCATATAAGAGTAAAAGCCTGGGAAGGAGCCAGGGAGTTGGGGGAAGTGCATCAACCAGGAAGCAATGAGAGAGCCGCACTATGTTAAGCCGAGCTGTACCAGGTTGAACTGTGTTAGGCTGTAAAGTGCCAGAGAGAGAGTGTGGACTTCTGTGCTGGATGCTGGAACCAGGAGGCTGATCTGAGCGTGGGCATCTGCCATCCAGAATCGTCGTCCAAGATATCTATCACGCTTGCTGCTGCATCCATCAGTAGACAGCAGCCATCAAAGTCAAATACAAAGCCTAAGGCCATCAGTATCCCCAAATGCTGACTTTATTTTCCTTTCCATCTACTCCCCCTTGCTACATAATATCTTAGTCCTTATACCCCCAACTACCCTTTGTGCTTGCCTCACTTTCTGCATTGTTGAACTAAGGAGTCTACATACTTTCAGAGCCTAACTTAACAATAGACTGTTGTTGAACAGCATTCCTTGAGTCATCTCCACCTTTCTGCATGCCTATGTTAAAGGGCCCCACCGTTGCCGGCAGAAGCTCATCAAAAGACTGTCCAAGTCACTACCTGAGAGGCAGAACTGGGTTGCTGTTATTGAGTTCAAATTTCAAAGCCTATGTCTAGCCCCTTTGTCTGAGCGGCCTCAAGTGACTTAGCCTGTTAACCCCCCTATAATCCTCCTTGGTCACTTGAGGTATAACCTCTCATTTAGAAAACTGCTGTTTACGCTCATAGTATTGCAGCATAAGCTGGGTTTGCTTATGCAATACCCAATAGAGGTACCTCTATTGGGTGCATTGTATTTGTTTTTGTTGTGCATTGATCTTGATGTAGTAATCTGCTCCATTAATTTTTTTATTTACTCTGTCAATAGAGTTTGCTTATATTTTTAAAGGGCAGTGTGTGCAATCTTTGTATGTCTCCTGGGGGTGTCCAGACAAGGTATTCTGGTGGTGTCAGTGAGGGTGAAGCCTCACCTAGGGCTAGAGAGAGCAGAGGACCCAAAATTACCAGCGGCGCCCACGGAAGTAGCACTACATAAGGAACTTGGCTAAGAAACCAACTGGCAATCCTACTATATGTTGACCTACCTGTGTATTACTGTCCTCAAAAGTGTGCTGAAAAAGGTGTGCTTGGACTTAAGCTGAGATCACTGCCTATTTTTGCTTGCCATTGGATACTAAACTCTGAAACAGTCACAAACAGTAATATGTGTATGTCTACTGTGTAATTAACGATTGGCCTGGAATGTCACTTTAAGAATTAAAAGCACACGCTTATTCACATTTCCCTTGAAGACACTTTGGAAGATATGTGAGACCTTTTAGGAATGCCAAATAGCTGGCACAGCTACATAGCCAGAGAGGTCACTGAAAAAGATCTGGTACTGCTGAGTTATGCAGTCTGTTTTAAAACAGTTGTGTGCTTAGTGATGAAAAATATGCTTTCCCCCTTAGAAAAAAAAAATACATAATTTAGCATATACTGCGTCCCTGATGGACATTTCTTACAGTACAGTGTAGATCCGTCTCTGACTCACAAAACTAGACATCTCAGCTTGATCTATAACTACTGCATTGCTGTCATTACTGAGTTGCATGTTATCTGGCCTGTTAATGGACCATTCAGTTAGCGTATCCCCAGCTCTCTCTTGGGTAATCATTGCTGGACCTTTGGTGTCTTGTCATCATTATGTAGTTGGTGCCTAAACTGATTTCCGACAAAGTTAGCTCTCAATCACTAATCCCTAAAGCCTAATTCTCTCCTCCTGAAAATTGCTGAAGAAATATTCTGTTGGACTGGAAAAAGGGGGGGGAGAAAAAAAACTGTTCTTGTCATACAGAAAGTAACTGCAAAACAGAGCTGAGCAAAGCATCTTTCCTGAAACCAGCAAATGACCAGGGAACCTATAGGACAAGTACTGTTGAAAATAAGATTAGAGGGATAACGATGGAACACAAGCACAAGTGTTTCAGGTGAAATGCTTACATTCTCAGCAAACATTAACATGCAGTTATGGAAATCCAACTTCCCCTTTGTGACTTAAATTATTCCAATTAAGTGAGCGACTTAGGAGGTAGAAATTATTACTTAGCCCTCCCTTCAAGCAAGCTGTTGAAGTATTATGGTTGAAGATGAGTGATTTATGTCAAATTGATTTACTGCGAAAATACAGATTTTTGTCATTGGAGACATTTTGATTTGATTGTAATTTTGCTGAAAAAAGAATTAAAAAAATTAAGCAAAGTCTTCTTTTTTTTCTTTTTTTTTTTTAGAGGGTTTTTTTATGGACAGGGGAACAAGTGTGAGAATGATGTATTTATAGTATTCTTAGTTTATTTGTGTTCATTGTATATGTGTTTGTGCAATTGATAACTATTTCTATATTTCTCAACCTTTTTTCAGTCAAGGCACCCTTTAAAATACCTCACACTCTTGAGGCACTCCATTCTAAAATGTCAAAAATGAAACCAAGTTTTACATAATGCAGCAACATCCACACAAGTAGGACAGCCAACGTTGGAGGTGATTTATTTTTTCCAAAGCAAATTTACCTTTGCACACTGGTATTGACTAGGATTCCAATGTTTCTTTTCTTAAAAAGGAATTAAACTAATGAGATGCAATTTTTTGGTACAACAACGGTACCACACAGTTAAAAGGAACTTCTGGAGCCATCAGTAGCGATTTATAGGCCATTGCTCCCTGGCTGATGGCACATAAAGCAATAATTTGCATGACTCCGTCCAATGTCCTTTAATTTTTGGGATATATGATAGAATACATTCTGTTCTAAGAACACTTTACTATTAAATGCATGGATCGGTGAAAGGGCTTTGTGATTTTTTTAGTCCCTTCTTACTGTGTCCTGTATGATTAAACTGTCCTATGAAGTCCTATTTCATAGAAGCCATGATTTCCATACACCGCATTGACGAAAAATCCTGAAACAGCTGTATGTAGCCTGGAATAATTGGCTCTATAATATTAGACTACTTTTTCACTGTACACCAGAGAATCTGTATGTGCATTTGGCTGGTGGGATGTAAAAGAATGATTTACATGGCTCCACCTACTATCCTAAAACAAGCAATTATCCTTTTAATTTTGGGATATGTGATGGAATGACACATATGAACACTTTCTGTTCTAAAATGGCTTTACTGTCTGTGCTACAAACTGATTTATTTGGAAGACTTTTTGATTGCTTTATTACCCTCTCACCATAACCTGACACCAGTCTCATATAAAATATCTTAACAATGTATATTAACAAAAAGCTTGTTCAATGTATGGTTTGTAGTTTTATCTGTATGTAGCCATAACCCCCCAAAAGGGCCACAGGAACTAAACTCCCTTACCTGTTGAGAGGCTGCCTGTCCTGTGCCCAGTCCCAGAAGCACACCGACAAACTCATGCTCCGTCTAGAGTACATGTGTCAAACACAAGGCCCGGGGGCCGAATTCGTCCCTCCAGGCAATTTCATGTAGCCCTGGCAACCCCCTCATTGTTGCCCTCACCTTGTCTCAGCATTTAGCAGCAGAGAGGAGGACAAAACTCCTCCACCAGATCCTGCACTTCTCCATGCAGCCACAGAGAGGCTCATTTCTGCCCCTGCTCCACCCCTTCCCCCAGCAGACAGCAGCAGAGAGGAAGACAGAACTCCTCCTACAGATCCTGCGACTCTCTGTGCAACTGCAGCACCCCCTCCTCTCCACCTCCACTGGTCTCAGGATTCAGCAGGCTCCAGCCCTCCTTTGGTTCTCCTCCAGACTCTGCACTTTCTGCTTCCCAGCTCTGCCCCCAGCTTCTTCCCGGCAGCAGCACAAAATGAAGGCAGACATTACAGTTACATTACAATTTGGTAGAAGAGGAATCAGAAGGCCCTGCTCACTAGAGCTTACAATCTAGGAGGGAGGGTCAATTGATACAAAAGCTAATAGCTGTGAGGGGTGAGCTGATGGAGAAAGTAAAACAGTGTATTAGTTAGAAGCAGGATAAGCTTCTTTAAAGGGGTTTTCAGGGATCGTCTAAAGATGGATAGATTAGGGGAAAGTCAGACAGATTGGAGTAGGGAGTTCCAAAGGATGGGAGAAGCTCTGAAGAAATCCTGTAGACAAGCATGGAAGGAGGTGACAAGGGAGGACTGAAGAGAGCAGCTTGGTTGGTATTTTGAGACTAGGTTAGTGATGTAGCTGGGGGCAGAATTGTGGACGGCTTTGTAAATTGTTGTTAGTACTTTGCATTTTATTCATTGGGTGAGTGGAAGCCAGTGCAGGGATTGGCAGAGAGGGGTGGAGAACACTGAACGGTTGGTAAGGTGGATGAGTCTTGCAGCAGCATTCATTATGGACTGAAGGGGGGATAGTGTATGTAAAGGTAGTTCAATAAGGAGTGAGTTGCAGTAGTCGAGGCGAGAGATGACCAGGGGACCAGGGAGTAAAATAGAAGCTTGACGGTGTCATTGGTTAAAAAGATGTTGCGGAGGCTAAGGGGGCATGATTTGGACAGTGATTGGATGTGACCTGGACATTTTATAGATAGGCAACTCCTATCCTCATATTGATTAGTGGTTCCAAATTAATAATAACTTCTGCAGTAGGGAACAGACACAAAAGATACAAAAGTTACGCTCAAAAAGATAAGCATCTTTCCAAATAACTGTTCTGCTTTATTATGACGCAATTGAAGGTTTTTATACACATGATTATGTAGGTATTACATTAATATTACAATTGTACGTTTATGGTAACAAGGGGCTTTACATAGGCAGGCTAATTCTAATCAGGACTCGAAAGAATGCAAACATGTAGTGAAAACATTATTAGTGCCGTGTGCACAGTGAGGGCAGTGTGCAATACATACAAAATAGAATACAATTATATACAGATCATACAAATTTCCTTAACAGTCTCCTCTCTTTTGATCAATATTTTGATCACTAAGACCCCTTTCACACTGGGGTGCTTTGCAGGCGCTGCATCGCTAAAAATAGCGCCTGCAAAGCGCCCTAAAAGAGCCGCTTTTGTCTCTCCAATGTGAAAGCCCTCGGGCTTTCACACTGGAGCGGTGCACTGGCAGGACACTAAAAAAAGTCCTGGTAGCAGCATCTTTGGAGCGGTGAAGGAGCGGTGTGTATACCGCTCCTCCACCGCTCCTGTCCATTGAAATCAATGGGCAGTGTGGCTATACCGCCGGCAAAGAGCTGCTGCAGCAGCACATTGCGGGTGCTTTTAACCCTTTCGCGGCTGGTTTTAACCCTTTCTCGGCCGCTAGCAGGGGGTAAAAGCACCCCGCTAGCGGCCAAATAGCGCCACAAAATTGACTCAAAAAAAAAACTCCATTGTAGAGAAAATAATGGCTGAGCAACTTTTTCATTACAAAATGACTTTTCATTGTGAAAAACAAATGATTGATAAGACATATTTACAGAGTACTGACTGTATACTCCTGTGGCCAGAATGGCCTTCTAGCTTAATTGTTGGCATGCTGACTTATCAGCATATGTAAACACAGATAATTCTACATAAAATAGAAGAGGTACAAAAGACAAATATGACTTCAACATGGTCAAACTACTTTTCATATCATATTATATATATATATATATATATATATATATATATATATATATATATATATATATATATATATATATATATATATATATATATATATATATATCCCTTACAATTAAAGTAATTGAATCAAAAAGTACCCTAGACTGTGATCGCAAGAGGGAATCAAATCAAACACAGAGATTTCTTTAATTTAGTCATTTTTGCAGTGTCTGGTGTGGATCCAGGTGACTTTTCCTTCAAGTTTTGCACAACTGTACATGAATCAGATGCTGTATTGAGTCTCCAAACATTTCCTTATATATAAATGTCTCTTAACAATCCACAAGTCACCTGGCTTTAGTTTTAGATCCTTCCAAACATTTAGGATCTGGAATTGGGGAGAAAACACATAAATGAGTTTGTCAAAAACCTTAAAAGATCAGCAACATTCTCTGTGAGATCCAAATGGAGGACTTCAGCTGCTGAGACAAAATATAAGCAAGTGAGTAATGCACTCCCAAATAAAATCCCATAGGGAGAGAGTCCAACATCCCCTTAGGGACAATCAGGCAAAAGTTTTCAAGTTTTCTAGTTTTTTACTCTACTTTTTCTGCTACATTGTAGACAGTAGGGGGTGAAAAAAAATACCCTCAAAACTTCTAGTAAGGACTCTCCTATAAAAATTATTTCCTCTGGTACTCTCTGTAGATTCTGGCACTCTGTACTTACAAACTACTTCCGATAACACTTTTTACTATGGCCTTTGCAGTAGCATTTGCCACTGGACATCCAGAAAACATGCCCATAAAGACAAAATGCATACTCGTAAGATCCTGACTTGGGCATCTGGATATATCTTTTTGTAATCTCTGGAAGGGATGTTCAGCTTTTGGTAACACCTTTGGTAACAGGTAAAACAAGAAGTGGTATGTTGTAAAAACAACTGTGGAGAACCCTGGCTCTATCCCATGCTCATTTACTAAGGCAGCCATAACTGCTTGTGACTGATGACATGGTCCATGTGTCAAGCTGAAGGGAAAAGAGTGATTGGCAGACATAAAGGATCACCTTTTCCAAAGTCCTGTTTCATAAGAAGTTTCCCCCTGTGGACCACTTGTTCTTCTCGTTCTGGGGTCCTGAAAGTTGAATTATTAATCCCAGCTATACTGAGCCAGAACTAGGGTGGAATCTGCGAGTTGCACAGACGCAGCATCCTTAGTCGCCTGGTCTGCTTCCAAGTGTGAGTTTTAATGCTAATATGGCTACCTCAGCAAGAAAACAGCCAATCAAATTAACTTAGCATGCTTGATTGGTTTATCTGCCGAAGTAAAAACAAACTTCTGGCCCTTCAAATGGAACCAAAAGCTCTCTTTGTACATAAACAAACAAAACAAATTCATATTTTGAACCTTTCATTAGACAAACATTTAGTTAGCTGTATATTTGCTGCACAGAATATGGGACCATTAGAAATTAAATATTTGACCAAAATAATGTCTAACTTTGTCTAATAGCACCTTTGCAAAAAAGCTACAGCTCTGATATATCGAAATGAAACCTTCATTACTGGGTCCAGCTTGCATAAATATAATACAATGGCTTGTTTTCTCTCATGCTGTTTGTGTAAGAACTTCAGGTTCATGTTTCAAAAAGACAACTTTTTTCTGGCAATATTATAATAAATGATAACAATACTCTGTGGTCATGGAGAGATGCCCATAAATACAAAATATTCTTCTGCTTATACCACTGCACTTACAAGGAAAGAGGGCACATCATTTCCAAATCCACACATTCTGCTTTGAATTTCAAAAATAAAAATAAATAAAAACAAAAGGACCAACAATCTGTATATGATGGACCAGAAAGCTCTCAGCCACATCAAAAACTATACAATTGGCTGCAGGTGGCATCTATCCTAAAAGGGTTCGTGGACTTGATGTGATGGGTCTGTTATTTTTAAATTTTATTTATTATTACTCTCAAATCATGGACCATACATCAAGTTATTATCAGACCTTTAGATTTAATTTTTGTAGAAAAACTTCTTATGTATCCCATCCATCTTGGCTTTGTTAAATATTATGGCAGCTGTATTCCAAATAACAATCTCATTTTAATCTTTTTTTTCTCTCAATAAGGGCTTATTGTATAAATGTAAAATTACAAAATTGTTATCTTAAACTAAAAATCCCATCTTACAAATTTCCCCAATAACCTGGATTTCATTTCCAACCAAAGGTTGTCTAAACCAGTTACAATATATCTATATTATTAATAAAATTGTTAAACTCATATCAGAAATTAATACTCAAATGATCATCTCAATATCACACCTTAATACTTATATATATCCACAGATACATTTCCTTAAAGGAGGTCATTTTCCACTATCAAAGGATATTCAATTTGTGTAATACATGGTTAAATGTAACCTTCATTTTACCCATGTTTGGAAAACAGATTCAAAATAATTGTGATCACATTGTTTATCATTAGATTAATTAAGCCGGCATATTTTGTTATAACTGCTTTGTCTAAAAAAATGAAATTGGCATGGTGTCCTTCCAGCTTATCACTGACCTCTCATTTCAGCTACATTCTTTCATGAGAGCACAAAGGAGGGGGTCACATATGCATACATGACACACACAAGAGATAGAACTAAAGGATCCAGCATTCACACACATACACAAATATCTCTCTAAAATCGCTTACATTTTCCCCATTTGTACACAACACATGCATATCATTTTCTCCCTTTCTTTTAACTCTCTTTAGTATTTCCCTGCTTAAATTCTGCTTTCCTTATTTTGTTCTGATATCCTTTGCATCCCATGTATTGTAATCCCATACTTTACATACACTAGCTTCTATGATTCTAAGATCAGACGGGCAGACATAGTGCTCATCCCATCTTCCCTCTCTGACAACATATAAAGCATTCTGTTTTACCTCTCATTTTTCTGTTATGACTTTACTAGTTGTATTGCCTGACCACAAATTCATCCCACAACGTAACATCAAAATGTCCCTTTCTGTCTAGTGTTAATTGTCACTCTTGATCCATCCTGCTCACATAAATAGCTGTTTCTCTAGCTGTTTACTCTGCATGATTCTTAGTCCCTGTGGACTTTGGTGGTAACCCAGTTACCCATTGTGGATCCCTGTCCACTTTAACCATTAATCTAGGGGCTCAGTATAGGCGGAACTGCACCCTCGGTTCATATATTTTATAGCGCTCCTCTTGCGCTGAGCATTTTTGAGGGTCTCTAACCCTTCATTCCCTTACTTAATTTAGTGCCCATAATGACTGGCCATTCTTCTCTACGTGTGCCTATACCCTCTTGCCTCTAAACTCATTTATCTAGCAGATGGTACTAGATAAACTTGTGAACAGCACTTTTCTTCCCTTTCTTATCTATAACACTCCGATGGACAGTAGACAGTGACAACATATAACCACCAATCAATACAGTTCGATTAAGGGGAGTAAAATAGATACCCTTTGTCCCGAAAATGCCTTACCAAGCAAGGAAGTCTGATAGCTCAAATGTAACCAAAAGACTTACCTCAGCCAGCTGATTATCAGAAATTCCCACATCGTCTCAAGCTCCTCGTTTCGGATACTCAGGGTCACCTGTAAATCCTCCTTGTGGCTGGCTCGCCACCTGACCTGGACATTTTATAGATAGGCAACTCCTATCCTCATATTGATTAGTGGTTCCAAATTAATAATAACTGCAGTAGGGTACAGACACAAAAGATACGCTCAGCATCTTTCCAAATAACTGTTCTGCTTTATTATGATGCAATTGAAGGTTTTTATACACATTATTATGTAGGTATCATATTAATTTTACAATTGTATGTTTATGGTAACAAGGGGCATTTCATAGGCAGGATAATTCTAATCAGGACTTGAAAGAATGCAAACATGTACAGAAAACATTATTAGTGCTGTGTGCACATTGAGGGCAGTGTGCAATACATACAAAATAGAATACAATTAAATACAGAACATACAAATTTTCTTAACAGATGTCGGCCTGAAAAGACAGTTCAGAGTCTATGGTTACCCCTAGCACCCAGGCATGTGGGGACGGACCGATAGTTGTGCCATTGATCTTGACAGAGAAGTCAGGGGAAGGAGCACGTTTGAGAAAGTGGTGTGACATCCAGGCTGATATGTCTTTTTGGTATGGGAGTGACTAGTGCATGTTTCAGAGGGTTGAGGAAGATGCCAGTAGAGAGGGAGAGGTTGAAGATATGAGTTAACGAGTGTAGGATAGAGTCAGAGGGTGAGCGTAGTATTTGAGAAGGAACGGGGTCCAGCGAGCAGGAGGTTAGGTGGGGGTTAGAAAAAGGTTTATTGACTTCCTCTGTAGTAGCTGGGTTAAACAAGAGTTTTGATTGTACAGGAGGACACAGAGTGTAAAGTGAGGGAGATATCTGTAGAGTGGACGAGATCTCGAGACAAATTGTCTCAATCTTATTTTTGAAGTGATTAGCAATCTCCTGGGCATTGAGTAAGTTAGTGGGTGGAGGTAATGGTGGACGAAGTAGAGCATTAAAGGTAGAAAAGAGTTGACGGGGACTACGTGACAGGGTGTTAATGAGAGTGATAAAGTAAGTCTGGTATATTGTTTTCCACCCTGGACAAGCTCGCTCCCCTCACTACACGCAGAATCAGGCCTCGACCCCTACAACCCTGGCAAACAGATGACACTAAAATTCTCAAAAAACGTAGTCGCGCTCTTGAGCGTCTGTGGCACAAGACTAAGTCTCTCAAAGATTTCAACCAATACAAATCTGCCCTCAAAAAATATTATTCTTTCCTCCACACTGCCAAGCAAACCTATTTTACAACTCTTATTAACACCTTCTCATCCAATCCCCGTAAACTCTTCTCTACCTTCAACTCTCTACTTTGTCCTCCACCGCCTCCACCCACTGACTTACTCACTGCCCAGGAAATCGCTAATCACTTCAAAAACAAGATTGATACAATCCGTGATGAAATCTCTATTCTACAGGTATCTCCCCCAGCTAAGACCCCAGGTCAACAGGTAAAACTGACACTCCCCCTATTCAAATCTGCTACTACAGACGAAGTTGCCAAACTCCTTTCTATCGCCCACCTAACCACCTGTCCCCTGGACCCTTTTCCCTCTCAAATGCTACGGTCACTCTCTGACCCCATCCTACACTCTCTAACCCACATCTTCAATCTCTCCCTCACCTCTGGCATCTTCCCCCGATGCTCTAAAACATGCACTGGTCATCCCCATACTCAAAAAGCCGTCCTTGGACCCTACCAATCTTAATCTTATCTCCTTGCTCCCCTTTTCCTCTAAACTCCTTGAACGCCTGGTTTACAACCAACTGAGTGACCACCTCATTAAAAACAACCTTCTTGATCCCTTTCAATCTGGATTTCGCCCACAACACTCCACAGAAACTGCTCTTTTAAAACTCACAAATGACCTACTAACTGCAAAAACCAACGGACACTATTTTGTACTCCTACTTCTGGATCTTTCAGCTGCCTTTGATATGGTTGACCACCCCCTCCTCCTCAAAAAACTTTACTCCCTCGGTCTCCGTGACAGTTCTCTTCAGTGGCTCTCATCCTACCTATCCCAACGCACCTTCAGTGTCACTTACAATTCTACTTCCTCCACTCCTCTTCCCTTCTCTGTCGGGGTTCCCCAAGGTTCTGTTCTTGGACCTCTTTTATTTTCAATCTACACCTTATCCCTGGGTCAGTTGATAGCCTCTCACGGCTTTCAATATCATTTCTATGCTGATGACACACAAATCTATTTCTCCACCCCTCAACTCACTCCATCAGTCTCCTCACGCATCACTAACTTACTACACATGTCATGGTGCTAGGTGTTATCCTGGATTCTGAACTCTCCTTTCGGCCCCACATCTAATCACTTTCCAAAGCTTGCCACCTCAACCTCCGCAACATCTATAAACTACGTACCTTTCTAACCAATGACACCACAAAGCTCCTGATTCACTCCCTGGTTATCTCTCGCCTTGACTACTGCAACTCACTCCTCATTGGCTTACCTTTAAATAGACTATCCCCCCTTCAGTCCATCATGAATGCGGCTGCCAGACTCATCCTCCTTACAAACCGCTCAGTGTCTGCTACCCCTCTCTGCCAATCCCTCCATTGGTTACCACTCGCCCCCAACAAATTAAATTCAAAATACTAACAATAAGTTACAAAGCCATCCACAACTCTGCCCCCAGCTACATCACTAACCTAGTCTCAACATACCAACCTAATCGCCATCTCCGTTCCTCCCAAGACCTCCTGCTCTCTAGCTCCCTCATCACCTCTTCCCATATCCGCCTCCAGGACTTCTCCCGAGCCTCGCCCATCCTCTGGAACTCCCTACCCCAATCTGTCAGACTGTCTCCAAATTTATCCACTTTTAGGCGATCCCTGAAAACTTTCCTCTTCAGAGAAGCCTATCCTGCCTCCATCTAACAACTGCACTATTTTCTCCATTAGCTCATCCCCCACAGCTATTACACTTTTGTATAACTTGACCCTCCCTCCTAAATTGTAAGCTCTAACGCGCAGGGCCCTCTGATTCCTCCTGTGTTGAATTGTATTGTACTTGTACTGTCTGCCCTAATGTTGTAAAGCGCTGCGTAAACTGTCGGCGCTATATAAATCCTGTATAATAATAATAATATTGCACATGCTGAGGCCTAGTAGCAATGATTCTCTCGAACACACACACAGGCCTTCTACTAGGGGGGAAGCCCCAGGGAAAAAGCTCTGATCAGATCCTTCCAAATATTTATCTTCTCCCCAGCCATACCATCTGGATCAGCCTCCCAGGGATTGGCTAAGGTCAGTTAACTATTCATAATCCAGTGGCCCATACTTTCACACTATTTATGGAATATTTTTTCAGAAGCAGGTAGAAGCAATCAGCTACCAGATTTAGAGATAACCCTGATCAGACCTAAAACGCAAATTCACAAGTAAATGACATTGTCCATCCTCTCTTTTCCACCTCCCTTTCATTTTTCATATCCAAGTTGTATTAAGAGCCCTTGCACACTGGGGCGGGGGGCGGCGTCAGCGGTAAAACGCCGCTATTATTAGCGGCGTTTCACCGTCGGTATGTGGCCGCTAGCGGGGCGGTTTTACCCCCCGCTAGCGGCCGAGAAAGGGTTAAATACCACCGCAAAGCGCCTCTGCAGAGGCGCTTTGCCGGCGGTATAGCCGCGCCGTCCCATTGATTTCAATGGGCAGGAGCGGTAAGGGAGCGGTATACACACCGCTCCTTCACCGCTCCGAAGATGCTGCTAGCAGGACTTTTTTTACCGTCCTGCCAGCGCATCGCTCCAGTGTGCAAGCCCTCGGGGCTTGCACACTGGAATGAAAGCAGCGGCACTTTCGGGGCGGTTTGCAGGCGCTATTATTAGCGCAATAGCGCCTGCAAACCGCCCCAGTGTGCAAGGGCTCTTATATTTATTTAAACAAAATACTATTTTACCATCCACTCTGTACTATAATAATTTTTATTTCATCCTCATTCCTATTGTTATTTTTCCCCTTTATTATTATTTTTTTCCTTCTATTATTATTTTTTAATATTATTTTTTCTTTTATTTTCATCTTTTATTATTAGTTTTATTTCTATTTGTAATTTTATTTTTAATTCTACTTCTACTTTCACTTTTCTCCCCTTTCCCTTTTCTCTTTCCCTTCCCCCTCCCTTTACTCTTTTCATTGTCCACCCTCTCTTTCCCCCCTCCCTTTCATTTTTCATATTCAAGTTGTATTTATATTTATATATGTTGGTTGTTTATTCACTATTTTTAAAAGTCCAAACTAGTTATGAGTTTTATTAAAGTGTTTTTTTCAGCTTATTTTCCTAGATTGGTGGGTTTAGTTGAGCTCCGCCCACCAGTTTCGGAAGTACATTTATACCAGGGATATGCAATTAGCGGACCTCCAGCTGTTGCAAAACTACAAGTCCCATCATGCTTCTGCCTCTGGGTGCCATGCTTGTGGCTGTCAGATTCTTGCTATGCCTCATGGGATTTGGAGTTCTGCAACAGCTGGAGGTCCGCTAATTGCATATCCCTGATTTATACCATCACTAAGATGGCTGAACCTAATGCCTGAGGAAGGAGCACGCATGCTCCGAATGCGTGCATTACCCCCGCTCCATCCACATCCACCGTCCACCCGGAAGTGACCTCGGCGTTGCTCCTCTGCATGTGCCCATGGACTAGGAAGTGCTGGGAGCCACCAGCACAGTCGTTGTTCTGTCATATTAGGCAACCCGTCAGAATTGGTAATGGAAGTGACGTTCCGTCGCCGCCATCTTGCTGCACCCCGCACTCCTCCACAGTAATGATACACAGAGAAGGGGGCAGGCGGATATCTTGTTACACCCACCGGAGTTTTGCATTTCACAGTTATTTTTAACAGGAAACGGAGCATATATGGTGAAATACAGTATTGGAAATCCATCGGACTGTTTACATGTTGAATTATAAAAGCAGTGTTCTGTCACATTAGCAAACCTGTGAGATCAACAGGTTTGCAGCTGCTTTTAAATTGAAACATCTAAACAGTCCGTTGGATTTATAAATACTGTATTTCACCATATAAGCTCCGTTTACTGTTAACTGTGAAATGCAAAACTCCGGTGGGTCTAAAAAGATGTCCGCTTGCCCCCTTCTCAGTATATCATTACAGTGGAGGAGTGTGGGGTGTAGCAAGATGGCGGCGACAAGACCTCACTTCCGTTACCAATTCTGACGGGTCGCCATATCTGATGGAACCCCGTGACCATCCGTCCTCTCTCCAGAGCGGATGAACCCCATACTGTGTCTACACCATGCTGACCTTCTCTTATTACAGCGTGAGTGTGTATATTCTTTTGTTGCCATTAAAATACTTAACATACTGCACTCAGATGGCGCTGCTTTCTTTCCTTTGCTAAAAAGTAAATTGCAGCTCAGCTGGTTAAAGGCAAAGCCATATACTAAACGTAGCCAGCTCTGGGCAGGGGCGCTACATGTACCTGGGAGCAGCCACAATTGCAGTTTATATCTGCAGGCTTTGCGTCCACCTTTGCAGCACAATGGTTATGCTTTACTGCTCCTTCTTACAATGCAAATCAAATCAATTCACCTGCTTTATCAAAAGTGTTGTGTTTTGACTCAAAATATGTCTGCACAGTAAGCTGTGATTGAATAAAGAACAGATTCTTGCGTGTAGTATTCCTCCATTTGCAAGCTAACAGCCCAGATGGTGAGTGTTCTGTGGTGTGCTGCCAAACTCTTGCATACAGCAGTTTCAGTTTGCTTTCTGAGTGCAGTGATATGTGTCTTACATGGTATTAAAACCACACAATGGAAACCAGTGGCCTTTTAATTAGTGATCTTCAGAGCACAAATCTGAGCAAAGCTGTAAAATACAGCAAAGAATACTTGGAAATGGAGTGAATCTGTCTGATTTATATTTAACTCCATATATCACACTGTGTGAATATTTCTTTTTTTAATTTGCAGAGGGAAAATGACATCTTATTTATGAAAAAGGCAGAACTATGCCTAATATATTAAATATGAATTTTGGCCTTCAACAGGACTTCACTTGGCACTTTTTCTTTTCAGCGTAATCAATATAATGCTTGCATTGTTATATTTTGAGAGGGACAATTTTCTGTTCGACAATAGATCTGGTCAAAGCAGTGAAGACTGAAGCCTTTCACGCCCTCATTCAATACAACCACTTTTCAGTAGTTCGGAACTTCTGAGTAGTTCTTTCCCTGTAACACAATTACTTTAATAATAGCATTATGTGTTGTGTACAGATTGGAAATAGTTATAAAGCAAGCTGGGGTGAGATTCTGCTATTAACAAAATATATATATCTAGGGCTGTTCACGAGTTCAAGGAGTGTAGATTAGAGTCTACATGTAAGCAGGTTCTTCCAAGAGGGTTCTGAGGGGTCAATGTTTTTTTTTTAACTGTGTTCATGTCCATTCAACCAAGTGCAAATTGTTTCAATGTCTGAATGTTGTACTGTGTTCTCAGGTTGACCTGCTGACCTGGTGGTGTCTGAGAAGAGGGGTTAACACTGCTGGCCAGATATTTCTCCTGTTTTTCAGAAGGTTACCACCCAGCAGGGGCTTACTAAGTCTCCTAAGGGAGTTGCTGGGGAAAGACTGCTGTTACTGTTACTCTATCAGAGTGGATTACCCCATTTGGGGGGTGGTGGTGGGAGCCCAGTTGGGGTTTTCAGTGGGATCTGAAACATACAGCTGCCAGTCATTAACTTACTGCCCATTGTGGATTATTACCAATACATGGACTTTAAAGAGATGTATTTTTTTAAAGAATCATAATTACCTAGCTGGATGCAGCATTGGACCAATTGGTCCATTGCTGCATCTGCCCACTGGTGCCTATAACACTGAGTACCAAGCGATCATACACTGCAGATCGCTCGGTTCTCACAGCTCCCTGAGCAGAGAGCTCCTGACTCTCAGTCCGCACATGCTTGGACTAGGTGTCAGTCCAGGTATGTGAGTGGATCCTGACTCCATTGTTGCAATCTTGCCCAAGCCTGGGCCGACTCTGTGACTTCAGCCGTCAGCGGGCTTCAGCTTGCTGTCTGCTGAAAATGGTCACAGGAGTGCAGAATGAACAGCACTACTGTGATCCACAGCAGAAGTACAGACAAACAAGCTTTGGCTGTACTTCTCCTTTAAGGGATTACTTGCTACCTCTTGTAGATTTACTTGCCTTGAAAGGACTGCTTTTTGTGCCTAAGGTACAGTCAGTTAATGGGGCACTAGAGAACTTTGTACAGAAAAGTGCGTGGAAGATATCTTGAAAACTGTTATTTGTTATTTGCAACTACCGTACTTCAATAAAAAACCTTCACTTGTTCATCTGAATTTCCTGGTCTGGATTCCCTAAAGGGGTGTGTGCATGGTGTATCAAAAGAACAGGGCTTACAACAAGGCAACTGAAGTTAGGAAAGATGTAATATAGAGGTCTAATGAGCAGAATGCTGTTCAGAGGAAGCTATGTTGCCATTGCTAAAGACTACAGAATTTTGTGTCACTTGCTAAAGCACCCAACCAGCCAGGAATCAGCAAAGGTGATGGTTACTCTGATAGTAAATGGGTGTTATGCTTGGCTCCTTCACTAGCAGCCATGTCCCCACATACTGGGACTTGATCTGTGGCACAGAGTGCCTAGGGATCTAGGCTGGAGTCATAGGAGAGAGATTTAGAGGGGGCCCCAGGAAGGAGAATAGGTATGAAGTTATGGAGAAGTGTGTTATAGCAACAGAATAATGTCACTGGGAGTGATGTGACAAAACTGCTAAGTTGGTGGAGACTAGTTCATGCTCTGCGGTACCAGCTCAGAAAAACTGCACATCGGGAGGGAAAGGTGTACTCTAACAGACGTTTTGTCTGAAGTGCTTAGTGTCAACAATGTAAGATGCACTGTATGACCACGGATTATAAAGTGTTAACTGTGCACATTGCTGCTCTCTTCTAAAGTCTGGAGACCTGCCTTAGGCTCCATGCACAGTAGCGTTTAAGCTCCTAGAAAGCTATTATTAGCATTTTTTTTGTTGCACCTAGAAGCTATTATCCTATGTGTCCATGTACACTATTTTATGCCAAAAGCGTTTTTCAAGCTTCAGCGTTTAGGAGCAGAAAAAAATTGTTTTTGTAAACCTCTAATGCCGTGTACACAGCGGCGGACTTTTCAGCATCAAAAGTCTGACGGTCTTTCCGACGGATTTTCTAACGAACGGACTTGCCCACACACAATCACACCAAAGTTCGACCGCCTAGTACGCGGTAGGGTACACCAGGTCCGACGAGACTATAAAAAGGCATTGTAATAGCTCGTGCGCCACCGGTTGGGCCCCTTCTGCTAATTTCGTGCTTACCTCGTGTTAGTAGAAGTTTGGTGAGAGACGATTCGCGCTTTTTCAGACTTGTGTTTTTCAAATCGTTTAACTGTTGTTCAGTTTGTGCTTGTAAGGTTTGTATCTGCTTTTCAGTGTGTGTAGTCAGTTCACATTGATTTATCAGTGTGTTCTTGTCCGCTCGTTGTTGATTTTCAGCTCGCTCTTCACAGGCCTTACTTTTCTTCAGTGCGTTCTAACCAGCCGACCGTTTTGAAGCCATGTTGCGTGTACGTACTCGTCGTAGAGCTCATGCATTGTATGTGCTTGGTGCTGTAGTTAATTCTTCAGCCCAAGCCCAGTCCATGAACAGGGCGAGGAGGAGTTCATGGACAAAGAATTGGCTGCTCCAGCGTGACCAGTTCTGTCACATGCCTTTGCTCCGTGAGATCCGTGAGAATAATCCTGAGGATTTCAGGAACTTTCTCAGGATGACGGACCCCATTTTTCACCGTTTGTTGGCTTTGCTGACCCCTTATATCAGCAGGCAGGATACCTGCATGAGGCAAGCCATCACTCCGGAGCAGAGGCTAGTCGCCACGTTGTGGTATTTGGCGACGGGAGAAGCCTGCAGGACCTTAAGTTCTCGACAGGCATCTCCTCCAGGCTCTGGGAGATCATTATCCCAGAGACCTGTTCTGCCATCATCCAGGTCCTGCAGAAGGACTATATTAAGGTAAGATTTTTATCCTTTAACATCACATTTTATTGTATTCAATGTTTGCTAATGTAATGTATTTCTTTACTCAAACACTAATTACCACGATTGCAATATGCTGTGAATGTCCCCTTTGTCCTCATGCATGCTGTCATTTTTAATGCTCTTTTTTGTCCTGCATGCATATTTGCCTTCACTAACCTCGGCAGCATGCTATGCTGGGCCCATATCCACCTAGTCTAGTCACTTAATTAACAATGTATTTTGTCATTTCCAAAGTAGTGCTTTACCCTAAAATGTATCCAAATGGTCGGTGTGTCCTTAAATTGCTTTATAATCCCCCCCCCCCCCAAAATGTATCCAAATGGTCTATGTGTACTTAAATTGCTTTATAACTTCTGGCTGGCCAGAGGGAGAAGAGTTGTGGAGAATGCCTTTGGGATGATGGCCAGCCGGTTCCGCCTGTTTCAGACAGCCATCCACATGGTGGACTACAAACTATATCACATTGTCCTAGCATGTTGCATCCTGAACAATTATTTACGCAAACATTCAAGCAATTATCTTGCATCTATTGGGCCTGAGGCCGGACTTACAGAGAATCGGGCCTGGATACTGGCCGTACTGGCTTGGCCCCCCAAAGCGCCCGTCAAGTTCGTGATAAATATGTTGATTTTTTTATGGGTAGGGGGGCCATTGCAATGCCAGACAATCTTTAATGTTTTAAATAAAAAATAATGATCAGATAAAATCTCGAAATGTATTTATTGCTTGCCTTTCTGTTTTGGCTGTCTCCTAGGTTCTCCTAGTGCACTTGTAGTGTCAAGTGTATTTTCCTTTAGTAAATAAGCCCCATTGTCACTGTAAACACCAAATAACTTTCAAAAATGGTATTGAGCATTGAAAGAAGAAGCCACACATTTTGTTGATTAAAACATCATTTTTAATCTGTGCACATTCACATGTGCGTTTAGGATTTGTTTTGGTTTAAATTTTTTTTAACAAACAGGCTTTATTACAATTAAAAATTGAATATATTATTAATATTAATATATTAATATTAAAAAATATTTTAACATTTCCCAGACTGGGATCAGCAAAAAAGGAAATGAAGAACATGATCGATGTTTTAATTTGGAAAAAGGGATTAGATTCTCCCCAAAACATCAATCATGTTCTTCATTTCCTGCTGCATATTGTCCAGCCGATTACGCGCAATGTCAATGGTATTGCGCATGGCATCAATATCCCCATTCCAGGCCATGATCTGGCCAATCAATCTTTGGGCGCTGTCCGTTGTAAATGCTTCCCCTTCCACAACCAGAACATCACCTAAAATTGATGAAAAAAATGTATTTAGAAATATGCAGGCATACATAGATTACCAGAAGCTGGGGTGTCAGACACTCACCTGGTGGGGTGCACATCTTGCCCGCTTCCTCCACCGTTCCTTCCTCCACATTCTCCGTGGGGCTTGGGCTGATTTCCCAATCCGGCAGGCGAGGTCTGGGGTCCCTGGGATCAGGTTGTCTGAGTATTTTCTCCCCTATGAGAATGAAACAAAAGGTATACTTAGCAAACAGATATTTAAGTGCAGGAATCGCAATATGAAACATTGTATTGAAGTGGTTTACAATTGTTTGTTTGGACAGAGATCCAAACTGAAGACATGATTAAAATTCACTTTGAAACAAGCCGGAATACTTACATTTTTTAGAGACACCCCAACAAGTATCCACTGGAGCACCTGTGTGGGTTACCCTAAAAAATGTAGAGTGTCCTCTCCTTACATTCCACTGAATGAAATTTTCTATTCATTCTAGTTTCAAAGACATGTAGACAACAATGTCCTAAACTTCTTTTAATAAGACCCCTTTCACACTGGGGCGGGGGCGGTGTCGGCAGTAAAGCGCCGCTATTGGTATTTGGTATTCGGCCGCTAGCGGGGGGTGGTTTTACTATTAGCACAATAGCGCCTGCAAACCGCCCCAGTATAAAAGGGGCCTAAGACAAATTTCCAAGACCAAAATGTTGTTTCAACCCTGTATCAGCTAAATACATTGTATATACTTGCTAACGATGTTCCTACAAATGATGTTTCAATGAACAAATAACGATTAAAAATGTACAGTAAAGAAAAGCACATGGAGCAGCATGCAAGTTAAGTTAATTAGTTAATCAGAATAGGAAATACACGACAAGTACTTACTTTTTTAAGAACTTTCTTAATTCGTCTGTACTGATCTGGCTCCCTCAATTTAAGGTCGGACCATCGTTTTCTCAGCTGGTCTTTAGAGCGTCGTACCCCAAAATTCTGATGCAGGGTCTTCACCACTTTGGACATTATTTTTGCCTTTCGTAAATTAGGTTGGGTGTACGGTCCATGCTTCCCATCGTAATCATTTCTCTGCAAAATTGCTACCATCTCCACCATCTCTTCAAAGGCCATATTGGAGGCCTTAAATCTCCTCTTCCCGGATCAGGACATTTTGGGCTCCGGGCTTTCCTCGTTACTGGAGTTAGTACACACCTGCTGTGTCTCCGCCATTGTTACTCCTACTGTGCACCATAGAGAGAAGGGGCGGAGAATATTCATGAAAAAGAACATCAGGGGCGGGTGACGCAGGCGGAGTTTCACGCAAGCACAGTGTATATAAAGCTGACACGCGTGTGCCGTACGTACGTTCTGTGCGTGGAGCAAGTAAAGTTACGAGCGTCCAAAACGAAGGTAAATTTTCTTTACTTTGTAGCAGCCTACACTGCTTAAAGAGTGATACTTATGTTTGGGATAAGATTATGTGAGTTTAGGCTGACATTAGTGTTTTTGTCTTGTGTATTGTGTTACAGCAAAAATGAATAACAAGTTTAAGGACCCTGAATTTCTGATACCATTTATTGAGAAGTACAGGGAGATGAGGAATCTGTGGGAGGTCAAACACCCTCAATATTACATTAAACCAGTAAGGAAGTTAACGCTGGAGAGACTTCTGGCATTTGTGCAGACTTTCTTCCCAGAAGCAACCATGGATATTTTGGAAAAGAGAATTGGGATCTTGCGAAATATGTATAGGAGGGAGCCTAACAAGATCCAGACTTCCCTGAGATCAGGAGCATCAGCAGCTGATGTGTATGTACCCAGGCTGTGGTACTTCGAAAAACTACGTTTTCTTGATGACCAGACTGAAGCCAGGGAATCACTTTCGACCCTTCCCTCCACCCTTCCCTCCACCCCAGCGGAGGCTGATGAGGACCAACCTGGGACTTCCATCCTGGAAGAACCGGATGTGACCATCTGGAGCAGGTATATTATTTTTTTTAGACATAGTTAGTGTCCTGATATTAATGATGTTAACTAGATGTTCTAATTGATTACCTATTAAGGATTTGATCCACAAAATGATGTCTACATATCAATTGACAGTAGTGGCCAAAAATGTTTGTCACCAGCTTGAAAAAATGCTGGTGTCAGAATGATACTATTTTATATGTATTAACATTGAATTTGCAAGTCTTGAGCTAAAAATTGTGTGTGATTGATGAACCAAAAACTAAAACTATGTCCCTTTTTTATACACAGGATGAGCTCAGCCAGGAGGAAGGTGTGGAAAGTGGCAGACAGGAGGAGGACGGGCCCAGTGACAGCCAGGAGGAGGCAGGGGTTAGTGTCAGCCAGGAGGTAGCTGGGCCCAGTAGGAGCCTCACACAATCGCAGGTGCCTCCCCTCCGCCTTCAAACAAAAAGGCCCGGAAAGGGGATGGCGACAGAAGAGGCATCACTGCGCCTTATGAGAGAAGCTACAAATTTCCTTAAGAGCCCCCTGGAAGCTGAAGAGGCCGATGGCTCCTATATAGCCAGCAGGTTGCTCGAAATGGAGAAGGGCAAACGCCTCCTGTGTGAAAAACTTTTTTCTGATGTCCTTCACAAGGGGCTGAAGGGCGAGCTAACTGTCAACACCCAAATAAATGAGCAAGCCCCTCCTCCTCCTCCTGCCACAAGTCAACCACCAGAGCCACAGCCTCCAAGGAAGGCTGCAGGGAAGGCTGCAGGGAAGAGAAGAACGTGATGACCTGGATTCAGTCTGGTCTGACAGAAGATGCAGGCTGGTGTAGTACCACAGCCTGGGGACATATATGTCATCTGCTGCTGCTCTTGATCTCTGGGATTCCTGGACCAGATTGTGCTCCCTATTATATGGACTCCTCAAGATCCCAACTTTCTTTTCCACAGACTTGATGTGTGCCCTGGGGCCAAAAGGCTTCACAAATTCCAAAAGTTTCTGCAGCGTTCATTTCATTTTTATTTTATTTCTGAAAATACTTGCCTATGTGTTTTTATTAAAATATATTTTTAAAAGACAATGTCAAATTAACAAGGCACAACAACCTCCTTGAGGTTCCAAAATATATATATATATATCTAATGTTCCTGTGGTAACTTTACACCAAAAAAAAAATTTAAAACAAAAACAAAAAAAAAAGGTTTTTGTGGTAACTTTACACAAAAAAAAGAAAAAAAAAATCTATCTATCTATCTATCTATCTATCTATCTATCTATCTATCTATCTATCTATCTATCTATCTATCTATCTATCTATCTATCTATCTATCTATCTATCTATCTATCTATCTATCTATCTATCTATATATATATATGACTATAAAATAATTTTGTAACAATCCTAAAAAAATGTCTTGATGAAATAAACAATAATAAAAGATGACTCCAAAAAACAAATGTGTAAACATTAGTATGGAGATGGGGCTTTTAAAAAATACAATATCATTCATGAGATCAAAGAGAAATAATCCAGAAATCTGTTTGTGACAACTCTGTGTGAATATGAGCAGCAAAACAACTTCGTTCTTCTAGCATTATAAAGAAGACAATTAATTCAACGATCACAGAATTTGCAGCGTGAGGAATGCGCTAGCCACAATACGAACACTAGTTTTACCAGATGGAGCGCTTCCATGTCGTACTTGCTTCTGAGCATGCATCGTTTTTTTTGTCCGTCGGACTAGCATACAGACGAGCGGACTTCTCGATAGGAGCTGGGTCTGGCGGAGTTACAGTGGAAAGATTTGAAGCATGTTCCAAATCTAAAGTCCGTCAGACTTTCAACAGAAAAAGGTCCGATGAAGCCCACACAGGGTCGGATTGTCCACCGGATTCGGTCCGTCGGACCAGTCCAGTCGAAAAGTCTGCTCGTGTGTACGCTGCATAAATCCTACTAAAATGCTCCTAACAGCTTTTTTTTTTCTTCATGTACTGTACAAATACTAATAAATTATTGTAAAAGCTACTAAAACGATACTACAAGGCAGCAAAAAACTATATTATCAGCATTTTTGTCTAGCATTTTTTGAGTTTAAAAAAACACTATTGTACATGGAGCCTAAAGCCCCATACACACTATTAGATTTTCTGCAGATTTTTGATTTTTGACTAATTGCATACAAAATGAAACTCCTAAGGTTTGACCTCATAGTACATGGTTTTGGTAAATCTGAAGATAAAAATCTGCAGAAAATCTAATAGTATGTATGGGGTTTAAATATCGATTTCACCGCAACTTCTGCCTGTGATTCAGGCATTAGCGAGTGCAGTTCCACAGTGTGGAAAAAAAAAAAAACCCTGTAAGGCAAAGGCATAATGAGCTAGTATGCACCGCATACTAGCTCATTGTGAAATACTTACCTTAGATCGAAGCCCCCGTATCGCGGTCCGGTCCACGCCGAGGGAGCTGACATTTTGTCCTCGGCATTTCTTCTGGGTTTGCGGCTCCAGCACTGTGAGTGGCTGAAGCCGCGATGATGTCACTCCAGCGCTTGCGTGTGGGAGTCTCCTTCCCGACAAGGTCCAGCAGTGTCTGCCGGACCTTCAGCCGGGCATTCAGAGCACTGATGTGAGCGGCTGCATGCAAAGTGAATAGCTCCTAAACTGTACAAGTTTAGGAGATATTCATTTTACCTACAGGTAAGCCTTATTATAGGCTTACCTGTAGGTAAAAATTACAAATGAGGGTATATAAACACTTTAGGCCCTGCCCAAATGCACCCTTATTAATTAATTTCTTCTTTGTTACTGTAAAGGAACACTCAAAGAGACCCTGTCGCCAGAAGATTTATAAAAAAAAAAGATCTTTCCTCTTTTCATAGGATTATATGTATATTCAAAGTATTTTATGCATGTTATTTATCTGTACAGCCTTCTTGTGTAGATATCCAAGAGCCCTGAGACTGCTGCTGGGACACCACCGTCTTGGAGGTAAAATCAGCATCAGAGTGAGAGAAATAATTCTAGGACCATCATTCACAGTTAACCACCTCAATACAGGGCACTTATACACCTTCCTGCCCAGACCAATTTTCAGCTTTCAGCGCTGTCGCACTTTGAATGACAATTGCGCGGTCATACTACACTGTACCCAAACTAAATTTTTATCATTTTGTTCCCACAAATAGAGCTTTCTTTTGCTGGTATTTGATCACCTCTGCGGTTTTTATTTTCTGCTAAACAAATAAAAAAAGACCGAAAATTTTGAAAAAAAAATGTTTTTTTTTTTCGTTTCAGTTACAAAACTTTGTAAATAAATAAGTTTTCTCCTTCACTGATGGGCAATGATGGGGCTGCACTAATGGGCACTGATAAGGCGGCACTAATGGGCACCGATGAGATGGCACCAATGAGGTGGCACTGATGTGGTGGCACTGATGGGCACTGATGATGGGCACTAATATGCGGCACTGATGGAGCACTGATAGGCGGCACTGATAGGTGGCACTGATATGCAGCATTGATGGGTACACATAGGTGGTACTGATGGGCACTGAATGGCAGAATGGATGGGCACTGATAGGCGGCACGGATGGGCACTGATAGGTGGTACTGATGTACACTAATTGATGGATGCCAATCAGTGATGCCCATTATGGGCTCTGATTGGCATCCATTGTGGGCACTTTTTGGCATCCCTGGTGGTCTAGGGTGGCATACCTGGTGGTGACATCCCTGGTGGTCCTAGTGGCGTCCCTGGTGGTTCAGTGTGGGCATCCACGGGGGGCCTGCGCTGATAATCAGCACAGACCCCCCTGTCAGAGGAACAGCCGATCAGCTCTCCTCTGACAGGGGGGAGTCTGTCCGATCAACGGCTCTTCCTGTTTACACTGTGATCAGCCGTGATTGGACACGGCTGATCACATGGTAAAGAGTCTCCGTCAGAGACTCTTTACCTAGATCAGAGTTGCGGTGTGTCAGACTGACACACTGCAACAACGATCGCCACGATGTGTGCCCCCGGGGGCGTGATATCCTGGCAACATCATATAACGTCCGGTCAGGATATTCAAACTACTTTGCCGCCGTCATTTTGCTATATGGCGGGCAGCAAGTGGTTAAATCTAAACTGAAAACCTGTAGAGGCTTTTAAAGTGGAGCCAATGGAGAATTGTGGATACCATCATTTTTTGCAATTTTAAGGCTTGACATGTTTGGTATCTACATTCTCACTGTGCTGCACAAATATTGCAACTGCCACTATTTTAAGGTCTCTGTTTTGAAAAAATATTTAATTGTTTGGGGTGGATTTATAGTAATTTATGGACAAGTAATTAAAGCTGAAGCCCAGACTAACAACTAAATAACAGGTGGCTGACTTGGTGGATTCATCAGTGTTGCTTCACATGGTCATAATCGACAGGTAGATCGTTATTGACCTGTTGCTGATCCCCTATATGAAGTCTCAGCTAAGAATATTATAAGCTTTCATGTTGGAATATATTGAAGATTGACACAACATTCATTTCTTGCTGGAGAATTTTTTGCTCTTCATTTTCCAAACACTACCTGATTATTGGAAGCAAAGTTCAATTGACTCATTGGTGAAATACATTGTAGAGCATAGACAGCATAGCAGATAATAAATGGAATGTACCTTTTCAGTTATTTCCTGTTAAGTGATTGTTTTCAGGTCTTCAAGTGTGAGTCATAATTGAAAGAATTATTCTGACTGAGTGGTATATTGTTCTAGAGGAAAATGTTTACAAGAAATTGTGCCAAATGCAAAAAATGTGTATGTATGCATTGTTAATACCTCTAGTATAGTGTTTTCTCTATGTAGATCCATCTTGAGACATAGACTTCACTGTTGCATTGTTTGAGTATATCCGGTACTAAAAATAGGTAATTCCTTTAAAAAAGAATCTTTCAAAATCCATAGATCGCATACATTAGTGGAGGCTATGGCTGTATCCAGGGTGTTGCTAGGTCTTCAAAAGATCTGGGGCTAGAGCCCACAGCAGCGGTCACCAACCTGGGGGGGGCATGCCGGTGGTAAGCAATTTTTTGCGGGCAAAGGAAGGTTGGTGTTGGCGTTTCAATCAGCATGGCACCATGGTTGATAGCACATTTTTTCTATTGTTACATTGTAATATATAATGAAGTGGTTCAACTCATCATAATGTAGAATCAGTGGGAGCCCTGGGCGTGTCACTTGCCACCGTCGCCTGTCACTAGATGCAGCTTTTTAACTTGCCACCGTCACCTGCCACTAGATGTGGATTCTCACTTGCCACGTCACCTGCCACCATTTGCAGATTGTCACTTGCCACGTCACCCGCCACCATTTGCAGATTGTCACGTCATTTGCCACCATTTGCAGATTGTCACTTGCCACGTCACCTGCCATCATTTGCAGATTGTCACTTGCCACCATTTGCAGACTGTCACTTGCCACCATTTGCAGATTGTCACTTGCCACGTCACCCGCCACCATTTGCAGATTGTTATGTCACTTGCCACGTCACCCGCCACCATTTGCAGATTGTTATGTCACTTGCCACCATTTGCAGATTGTCACTTGCCATGCCAGTCAGTGCCACCAAATGTGCATTGTGGCTGCATTGGTGACAGGCTGGCAGCACTGGTCCATTTAGTGAGGGCAGGAGAGCGGAGATGTGGGGCAGGCAGTGAGAGATGATGTAAACTCTCTGCTCCCCGCCGCACCTCCGACATTTAAAAGGCCTGCGCTGTGAGGGAGGAAGATCGCTGATGTTTGGTGGTGGCAGTGAGAGATGATGTCATCTCTCTGCTCCCCGCTGCACATCGCTCCCACGTTGAAGTGGCCCGGCGGTGAGGGCGGAAGAGTGGTGACGGGTGGGTGGAGAGAGATGATGTCATCTCTGCTCGTCTCTCCTCCACCTCCAATGCCGCCCGCCGCAGCCGCGACCCGCTGAGACTCGGGGCTATTGGCTCCACATTCAGGGCTCCAGCCTCGATAGCCACACCCTGGCGACGCCTATGGCTGTATATGGCAAAATACAATTGTCGAAATCATTTTGGGCACTTCAGTTTTAGAGCCACATATTACACGTGAAAAGCTAAATTTGGCCTAAGAGCCCTTTCACACTGGGGCGGGCGTCGGCATCAGCGGTAAAGCGCCGCTATTGTAAGCGGCGCTTTACCGTCGGTATGCGGCCGCTGGCGGGGTGGTTTTACCCCCCGCTAGCGGCCGAGAAATGGTTAAAAACCACCGCAAAGCGCCTCTGCAGGGGCGCTTTGCCGGCGGTATAGCCGCGCCGTCCCATTGATTTCAATGGGCAGGAGCGGTGAAGGAGCGGTATACACTCCGCTCCTTCACCGCTCCGAAGATGCTGCTAGCAGGACTTTTTTTACCGTCCTGCCAGCGCATCGCTCCAGTGTGAAAGCCCTCGGGGCTTTCACACTGGAATGAAAGCAGCGTCACTTTCGGGTCGGTTTGCAGGCGCTATTATTAGCGCAATAGCGCCTGCAAACCGCCCCAGTGTGAAAGGACCCTAAGGCCACTTTCACAAGTGCGGACCGTATGTCCGTATTTCATCCATCTGTTTTCGGATGAAATACGGACATACATGCATCCCTATGGGATGGCGGGTGTCAGCGGATGTTCATTCGTCCTCGCTATTGTCCGATTCTACAGATGGAGGAAAATCCTATTTTTCTATCCGTCTGCAGAGTGGATCGGATGAACATGGACAGACGGTCTGTGTTCATCCGATCCCCCATACGGGAGAGTGGAGATCTGACAGGGCGGTTCCTGCACAATGCGGGGATCAACGGAACGATCCCTGCTGAGCAAACGGATGTTCACGGATCAACACGGATCCGCATGTGTGAAAGGGGCCTACACTGGCCATTTATGTTCTACAATATGCAAGAGGAGATAGCACACTGGTTCTTCACCTTTTACACCACTTTCAAAATTCAAAAAATGCTCACAAGAATATTGACAATACAGGTATAAAGTCTGAGCTCTGAGAAAGAAGGCTTATCCCTTGAAATGCATCAGGGAACATATAACTGCTCATGGAGGATTATATGCCTTTATTTTCAATATTCATGTATTTTATTGGTTTTACCAATGGTGTGAAAAATGATGCACAAAGCCAGTGCGCTCTCTTTTCTTGTTTACTCTAGTACAGTTTAAAGGATAAGTTCACCTTTTCAAAAAAAACAATCAATACACATTTTTTTGCAGGTGAAAAATGTGCATTTTTTTTTCTGGAGCCTGCAGAGCATTGCATTCCAAGCACAGTCTCAGTTTCCTGCAGACTTTCAGCAAAGCTGTCTGCCGGTAACTTCACAGTTACCTTACCTTACTTTTTTTTTTCCTTAGCTAGTTTCCTGCAGTCTATTAACACTTATTTCTCTCCTACTTTTTTTTTTTCCTCTCTTAGCTAGTTTCCTGCAGTCTATTAGCACCTATTTCTCTCCTACTTTTTTTTCTCTTAGCTAGTGTTCTGCAGTCTATCAGCACCGCTATTTCTCACCTATATATTTATTAATTATTTTTATTTTTTTATTATTTATTTATTTGCCATTGACATTCATTCGAGACTGTGCACATACTTTGGGAATATGCCAGTATCACTCAGATGTTCTAACACTTTGCTTTTAAAATAATTTGTTCTTAACATCAACTTCATTGTGTGTATACATATATACATATTTTCTATTATTTTGTGTATGTTGTGTTAACTATACAATGATTTTGACTGATGTGTTGAGTTTGTTCCGAGTTTAATTGGTGTATCAGATTTTCTCTGGCAGTGGATTTGGACCGAACTCTTGACATCACATTTGAGTGTAAGTACCATATATTTTAGCCGGGGTTTTTTTTTGTAACACTAGCTGAGTACTAATTTTATTTGGTTAGTTCACCTGTAACCTAATAATGACACATTAGAGTAGTATATAGGTGATTATGGTGACTAGTTCCAATAGGTCAGAGGCGGCTCTCTAATTAGGCAAATAAGGCGGTCGCCTAAGGCCCCGCTCTCCAAGGGGCCTCGCGGCCGCCTTATTTGCCTGATGTGCGAGTGGAAGAATGGGAGGAAATGTCCCGGCCAGTGTCCCCAAGCTGGCAGGGTGAGCGGGGCGGGATGGTAAAGCGTTAAGTAAACAGGGCCGCCGCTGCTATCAGACGAATTGTAGAGGAGGCGGAGCTGTCAGCCACTACTGAACCCGCCAGGAGGTAGGGGCGGACTAGGCAGGGGGGGCCTCGCAAAAATGGCACTTGCTCTGCACCGCTGCAGACAGCTGTGACACCCGCCGGCTGCCGCTGCACTGTGTTAAATCTGCAGCAGCGCGGTGCGAGTATGCTATCCGTCCAACCGACGCATTAACTTCCCTTCCCTGTCAGGCGGAATGATCTCCGCCCGACAGGAGCTTCCTAGTCCCGCCCGCGGTGCCCGGCGTGATGTCATTCACAGGCCGGGAGGCAGGATGAAAATGCAAAGGAGAGTGCTGCTTGCTTCAAAGACCTGTGAGGAGCCAGTGAAGCCCCATGCAAAAGTGCAAGTAAGTTTAAAGATGTATTTGTAATATGCAGCATGGGGGGGGTTAATGCAGCATTACTATACATTAGTGACCAGTGGAAGTTAATTAACCCCTTTGTGCTGCATTAGTGGCAACAGTATCAGTGTTAATTAACCCCTATATGGTGCAGCATGAAAGGGTTCATAAACAAAACACTGATACTGTTGCCACTAATGCAGCACAAAGGGGTTCAATAACTGCCACTGGTCACTAATGCATCAATGGTGTATTTGATACTACCCCCCACCATACACTCTGCACCCCTCTCATGTACACACTACCCACCATACACTCTGCACCCCTCTCATGTACACACTACCCACCATACACTCCGCACCCCTCTCATGTACATACTACCCTCCATACACTCCGCACCCCTCTCATGTACATACTACCCTCCATACACTCCGCACCCCTCTCATGTACATACTACCCTCCATACACTCCGCACCCCTCTCATGTACATACTACCCTCCATACACTCCGCACCCCTCTCATGTACATACTACCCACCATACACTCCGCACCCCTCTCATGTACATACTACCCTCCATACACTCCGCACCCCTCTCATGTACATACTACCCTCCATACACTCCGCACCCCTCTCATGTACATACTACCCTCCATACACTCCGCACCCCTCTCATGTACATACTACCCTCCATACACTCCGCACCCCTCTCATGTACATACTACCCTCCATACACTCCGCACCCCTCTCATGTACATACTACCCTCCATACACTCCGCACCCCTCTCATGTACATACTACCCTCCATACACTCCGCACCCCTCTCATGTACATACTACCCACCTACATACACTCCACACCCCTCTCATGTACATACTACCCTCCATACACTCCGCACCCCTCTCATGTACATACTACCCTCCATACACTCCGCACCCCTCTCATGTACATACTACCCTCCATACACTCCGCACCCCTCTCATGTACATACTACCCTCCATACACTCCGCACCCCTCTCATGTACATACTACCCTCCATACACTCCGCACCCCTCTCATGTACATACTACCCTCCATACACTCTGCACCCCTCTCATGTACACACTACCCACCATACACTCCGCACCCCTCTCATGTACATACTACCCTCCATACACTCTGCACCCCTCTCATGTACACACTACCCACCATACACTCTGCACCCCTCTCATGTACATACTACCCTCCATACACTCCGCACCCCTCTCATGTACATACTACCCTCCATACACTCCGCACCCCTCTCATGTACATACTACCCTCCATACACTCCGCACCCCTCTCATGTACATACTACCCTCCATACACTCCGCACCCCTCTCATGTACATACTACCCACCATACACTCCGCACCCCTCTCATGTACATACTACCCTCCATACACTCCGCACCCCTCTCATGTACATACTACCCTCCATACACTCCGCACCCCTCTCATGTACATACTACCCTCCATACACTCCGCACCCCTCTCATGTACATACTACCCACCATACACTCCGCACCCCTCTCATGTACATACTACCCTCCATACACTCCGCACCCCTCTCATGTACATACTACCCTCCATACACTCCGCACCCCTCTCATGTACATACTACCCTCCATACACTCCGCACCCCTCTCATGTACATACTACCCTCCATACACTCCGCACCCCTCTCATGTACATACTACCCTCCATACACTCCGCACCCCTCTCATGTACATACTACCCTCCATACACTCCGCACCCCTCTCATGTACATACTACCCTCCATACACTCCGCACCCCTCTCATGTACATACTACCCACCTACATACACTCCACACCCCTCTCATGTACATACTACCCTCCATACACTCCGCACCCCTCTCATGTACATACTACCCTCCATACACTCCGCACCCCTCTCATGTACATACTACCCTCCATACACTCCGCACCCCTCTCATGTACATACTACCCTCCATACACTCCGCACCCCTCTCATGTACATACTACCCTCCATACACTCCGCACCCCTCTCATGTACATACTACCCTCCATACACTCTGCACCCCTCTCATGTACACACTACCCACCATACACTCCGCACCCCTCTCATGTACATACTACCCTCCATACACTCTGCACCCCTCTCATGTACACACTACCCACCATACACTCTGCACCCCTCTCATGTACATACTACCCTCCATACACTCCGCACCCCTCTCATGTACATACTACCCTCCATACACTCCGCACCCCTCTCATGTACATACTACCCTCCATACACTCCGCACCCCTCTCATGTACATACTACCCTCCATACACTCCGCACCCCTCTCATGTACATACTACCCACCATACACTCCGCACCCCTCTCATGTACATACTACCCTCCATACACTCCGCACCCCTCTCATGTACATACTACCCTCCATACACTCCGCACCCCTCTCATGTACATACTACCCTCCATACACTCCGCACCCCTCTCATGTACATACTACCCACCATACACTCCGCACCCCTCTCATGTACATACTACCCTCCATACACTCCGCACCCCTCTCATGTACATACTACCCTCCATACACTCCGCACCCCTCTCATGTACATACTACCCTCCATACACTCCGCACCCCTCTCATGTACATACTACCCTCCATACACTCCGCACCCCTCTCATGTACATACTACCCTCCATACACTCCGCACCCCTCTCATGTACATACTACCCTCCATACACTCCGCACCCCTCTCATGTACATACTACCCTCCATACACTCCGCACCCCTCTCATGTACATACTACCCACCTACATACACTCCACACCCCTCTCATGTACATACTACCCTCCATACACTCCGCACCCCTCTCATGTACATACTACCCTCCATACACTCCGCACCCCTCTCATGTACATACTACCCTCCATACACTCCGCACCCCTCTCATGTACATACTACCCTCCATACACTCCGCACCCCTCTCATGTACATACTACCCTCCATACACTCCGCACCCCTCTCATGTACATACTACCCTCCATACACTCCGCACCCCTCTCATGTACATACTACCCTCCATACACTCCGCACCCCTCTCATGTACATACTACCCTCCATACACTCTGCACCCCTCTCATGTACACACTACCCACCATACACTCCGCACCCCTCTCATGTACATACTACCCTCCATACACTCCGCACCCCTCTCATGTACATACTACCCTCCATACACTCCGCACCCCTCTCATGTACATACTACCCACCTACATACACTCCACACCCCTCTCATGTACATACCACCCACCATACACTCCGCACCCCTCTCATGTACATACTACCCACCTATATACACTCCACACCCCTCTCATGTACATACTACCCACCTATATACACTCCACACCCCTCTCATGTACATACTACCCACCTATATACACTCCACACCCCTCTCATGTACATACTACTCACCATACACTCCGCACCCCTCTCATGTACATACTACCCTCCATACACTCCGCACCCCTCTCATGTACATACCACCCACCATACACTCCGCACCCCTCTCATGTACATACCACCCACCATACACTCCACACCCCTCTCATGTACATACCACCCACCATACACTCCACACCCCTCTCATGTACATACCACCCACCATACACTCCGCACCCCTCTCATGTACATACCACCCACCATACACTCCGCACCCCTCTCATGTACATACCACCCACCATACACTCCCCACCCCTCTCATGTACATACTACCCACCATACACTCCACACCCCTCTCATGTACATACTACCCACCATACACGCCGCACCGCTTTCATGTACACACTACCCACCATACACTCCGCACCCCTCTCATGTACATATTACCCACCTATATACACTCCACACCCCTCTCATGTACATACTACCCACCTACATACACTCCGCACCCCTCTCATGTACATACTAATCACCATACACTCCGCACCGCTTTCATGTACACACTACCCACCATACACTCCGCACCCCTCTCATGTACATATTACCCACCTATATACACTCCACACCCCTCTCATGTACATACTACCCACCTACATACACTCCGCACCCCTCTCATGTACATACTAATCACCATACACTCCGCACCCCTCTCATGTACATACTAATCACCATACACTCCGCACCCCTCTCATGTACATACTACCCACCTATATACACTCCACACCCCTCTCATGTACATACTACCCACCTATATACACTCCACACCCCTCTCATGTACATACTACCCACCTATATACACTCCACACCCCTCTCATGTACATATTACCCACCACCTATATACACTCCACACCCCTCTCCTACTCAAATTTACCACCATTGTACAGTAGTGGGCCCTACCAGGGAGTGACCCGTGCCATACAGAAAAAACAGTGAGTGTGGATAAATTATGCTACCTATTGGGCACGGCTTTTTAGTTTAAATAGAAATTTGAGTCTGTTTTTTTTTTTATATTTCTTTACAGTTTTATTTTTTATTTTTTTTACAATCTTTTTATTTATTTTTTTATGTTTCTTGGTGAGAGTTTTTGGTTTCTTTGGTGGGATATCAGGGGTCTAAACAGACACCTGAAGTCTCACTTTTGAGACAGAGAAAGGAAATAAGGAAACACATTTCCCAGTTCCTTTCTCTATAGCGTCAGCTGCACTGCAGATGAAAGAAGAGGAGACAGAGGCTCCTGTTAATTCATAAACTAAAGCATAGTATGCTATGAATGAACACAGTGAGTGATCAGTTCCAATCACTCACTGTGTTCTTTTGGAAAAGGTAGGGGCTGGTAAAATTAAATTTACCAGCCCCTTTTCCCAGCCTCCATCCTGAAGATCCCCCCACAGCAGTCAGCTGGAGAGCAGAGGAGGGAAGTCGCCAGGGCTGTGGGGGGGGGGGGGGGGGCACACCGTTATTTTTTATCGCTTTAATTATTTTTCCCATTATGGGTATGAGTGGGGCCTCATGTCTAAGTTTTGCCTAAGGCCTCACAAAGCCTAGAGCCGCCTCTGCAATAGGTAATGACTAAGCGTGAACATTTGCATGAAACGCGTCTACCTTCTTGTCCCCTGCTCCATCTGTCAACCACTGCTCATATGAAGCTTCAATAAAAGGATTTTTGGAAGTGCAGCCGTCCGGAATCATTTCCTTATGAGTATTTTATTGGTTTTACCAAATGGTATGAAAGTTGATGCACAAAGCCTGTGTGCTCTCTCTTCTTGCTTATTCTAGTACAGTTTAACACCTTCCCGACCAGCCACTGCAGTTATACTGAGGCAGGTTGGCTCCCCTGTGCGAGCTGTCATAGCTGTATATCGGGTCTTTAAGATGATTTAGCAGGCGCGCGTGACCGCAGCGTGTCCCTGGAGCCGAAGCACATGCCCGGCGAGCGGTGTGACCGCCGGCCACTAGTGATCGCTCGTGACAGAGCGAGAACCGAGATCTGTGTGTGTAAACACACAAATCCCGGTTCTCTCAGGGGAGAGGAGACAGATCGTGTGCTCCTACTAAGTAGGAACACCGATCGGTCTCCTCCCCTAGTCAGTCCCTTCCCCCCCCTCAGTTAGAACACACCTAGGGAACACAGTTAACCCCTTGATCGTCCCCTAGTGTTAACCCCTTCCCTGCCAATGACATTTATACACTAATCAGTATTTTTAACTCTCATTGCTGTATAAATATCACTGGTCCCAAAGAAGTGTCAAAAGTGTCCGATTTGTCCTCCGCAATGTCGCAGTCATGATAAAAATCGTCATAAATCTATCCCCTATTTTGTAGACGCTATAACCTTTGAGCAAACCAATCAATATACGTTTATTGAGATTTTTTTTAACCAAAAATATGTAGAAGAATACATATCGGCCTAAACTGATGAAGAATTTTTTTTTTTTTTTTTTAATTGGGATATTTATTATAGCAAAAAGTACAACATATTGTGTTTTTTTCGAAATTGTTGCTCTTTTTTTGTTTATAGCGCAAAAAATAAAAACCGCAGAGGTGATCAAATACCACCAAAAGAAAGCTCTATTTGTGTGGAAAAAGGACATAAATTTTGTTTGGGTACAACGTCGCACGACCGTGCAATTGTCGGTTAAAGTGACGCAGTGCCGTATCGCAAAAAATGGCCTAGGAAGGGGGCAAATCCTTCCGGGGCTGAAGTGGTTAAAGGATAAGTTCACTTTTTAAAAAAAACAATCAATACACTTTTTTTGCAGGTAAAAAATTTGAATTTTTTTGTTTCTGGAGCCTGCAGAGTATTGCATTGCAGGTACAGTTTCAGTCTCCTGCAGACTCTCAGCATAGCTGTCTGCCCGTACCTTGTACGAGGTACGGGCAGGCAGTTACCTGAGAGCAGGAACAATCAATGGACTACCAAATCACCCACTAGCACTCTGGCAGCTCATTGAGAACTACAAGCTGTCAGCTGCAACTACTGATGGTACTTGTAGGTATTAATTCACAGGAAACTGTAAATGAGCGACATGGCCATGTGGGCAAAGCCCTGCATGGCTGCGCACTTTTCAAAATGTTACAGCAGGTGCAGGTAGAAGAACCCCCTCCTGCTGTCACAGGTAGAGGAGAGTGAGTGGGAGAGCAGCAGGTGCTGGAACATGTTACATGTTCCACCCTAAAAATGGGTGTCCTGTGCGGGAGGCAGACAGGAAGGCGGCGATCAGTGGCTTTACCTTAGGAGGCCAATGCTGCTCCTCGCTCCAGCTTGGCAATGCTGCCAATGCAGGAGGCCGATGCTGCTCCTCGCTCCAGCTTGCCGATGCTGCTTCTTGCTCCAGCTTGCCGAGGGGCTGTTGCTTCTCCTCCTGGCCGAACAGACGTTGCTTCTCCTCCCGGCCGAACAGGCGTTGCTTCTCCTCCTGGCCGAACAGACGTTGCTTCTCCTCCCGGCCGAACAGGCGTTGCTTCTCCTCCCGGCTGAACAGGCATTGCTTCTCCTCCCGGCTGAACAGGCATTGCTTCTCCTCCCGGCCGAACAGGAAGTGGGTCCTGAGACCTGATTGGCTGGGAGTCCTAAGATTCCCTGGCCATTAGGGTCTCAGGACCCGCTTCCTGATTGGCTGGGAGGAGATGCAGGAAGACATTAGCAAATATTAATTTGTTAATGTCACACAACTAGGTGAGCTCAGGGCGCAGTGTTCTGCGCCCCGAGCCCACCCTTTTTTGAAGACAATTAGAACCTCAGGTTCTAATCATGTGCTTAAAAAAAAAACCCTATTGAAATCCATGCGTCTGGCACCCTGCATGTAGATTAGGGGCCGGGCGCATGGATTAAAGGGCAGCACCCCTAGTGGAGCAGCCTCCCTGGAACATGTAACATGTTATAAAAGTGAACGTATTCTTTAAAGATTTCCCAGATCTGCCGGGGAAGCTCAAGGCTGTAAAAAAGTTTATCCTTCCCACTGTAGGGGGCTCTGTTCAGTTGGCTGCTGTGCAGAGGTAAATGGAGGTTGAGAGGGGCTTTGTTCCTCTGAAGCCTCTGTAGGTGTCATCAGGGAGAACCGGTCTGATTGGATGCTGCTGCCCTGAATGACCTCTGCAGCCATCTTTAGTGGGGGCAAGGCTAATACATAGCATTGTCCCTCTGCAGTTGGCGTGCATTTGCAAAGTGGACAGACAGGATCCCCAACGGCTAGGGACAGTGCAGTTCATGCAAGGGAGAGGTTCTGGTCGAGGAGGAACAGTACAGGGATGTAACAAGCCCCTGCTCGCTCAGTTCCACTCTCCCGACATTCCTCTGCAGCTATTGAATCAGATTGCAGATCGCAACGTCTGATGGTTCGGTCATCCGATGCTCGGGGATTCGAACTACAGTTATGTGCCGTTTGAATCTAGTTGTGATAGCTCAGAACAAACACCAGGCAGGCTGTATGTAAGTGCAAACAGGAATCTCACTTTTATTGGATGCACACAACACACTTTTATACATAGTAGTTTGAACACCCTGCCCCAACAATCACTTTCCTATTGGTCAATTGTAAAGTACACTAGTCCTCACTCAGGTCCTCTTAACCATGCAAATGAGGACTTGAAACAGGGTCAGCAGGGATTGGTCCGATAGCTTGAATAGGAGGACTGATATGTGTAATGACACAGAGAAGCCCCAGGGGCTAATTAAAGTACATAAACAAATGGTCAAACACAGAACAATGCTTTCCCTTCCAGACCATGGAGCCGTCTGGAGGGGGTTAGCCTTAAGACAGGACGGAAGACCCCCCCACTGTGTAATAGAATCAAAGGAGCAATACTTCAGTATTCCAAGGTTTATGACAATACTCCCCCTTGGGAAACAGTCCAACAGCCACAGTGGGACCCCGAACGGGTTAACTCGAGGATGTTGGAAAAGTAGTCTTAAGGTTCCAGGTCCGTCTGCCGGGATAACCCATCCGCATTCCTGTTTTGAGGCCCTGGCCGATATTGTATGGTGAAATTGTATGGTTGCAAAGCCAGGCTCCACCTTAGCAATCGGCCGTTCTCTCCCGCCACCCGGTTAAGACGTATCAAGGGATTGTGGTCTGTCATGACGGTAAAAGAGCGTCCATACACGTAGGGCTGCAATTTCTTTAAAGCCCAGACTAAGGCCAAACACTCTTTTTCCACGGCAGCAGATCCAACTTCACGGGGTAACAACTTGCGGCTGAGATATGCCACCGGGTGCTCTTTCCCATCATCGCCAACTTGACTTAGTACAGCTCCCAGTCCGCACATGGAGGCATCTCTATGAATGACAAAGCGTTTGTTAGGATCGGGTGCCGCCAGTATGGGAGCTTGCGTTAGGGCGGTTTTTAACTGATGAAATGCTGTCTCGCACTCTGGGGACCACAGGACCTGTCTAGGGAGAGTCTTTTTGGTCAGGTCTGTCAGGGGTTTGACTATGTCACTATAGTTGGGTACAAACTTCCTGTAGTACCCTGCTGTCCCTAAAAATGCAAGTACCTGGGTCTTGGTTCTGGGAACCGGCCAATTTAGGACAGCCTCGATTTTTGCAGGTTCTGGCCTCTGCTTCCCACATCCCACTCTATGTCCCAGATATTGCACCTCAGACATCCCGATATTACATTTGTATGGCTTCAGGGTCAGGTCAGCGGCTCTGATCCTATCTAGCACTATTCCCAGGTGTCTAAGATGTTCCTCCCATGTCTGGCTATAGATTGCGATGTCGCCAAGATATGCGCATGCAAAATCTTGCAGACCATCGAGGAGTTCATCTATGATCCCCCGGAAGGTAGCCGGAGCATTCTTCATCCCGAATGGCATTACCCGAAACTGGTAATGAAGGCCGACTTTGGAATTGCTTCCGCTTCCAAGGGAATTCGCCAGTAGCCCTTACACAAGTCAATAGTAGTCCGATAATGATCCTGAGCTATTTTGTCCAGCAATTCGTCCCCTCGGGGCATAGGGTAGGCATCTGTCACAGTACAGTCATTCAGTCGCCTATAGTCCACACAAAATCAGATCGTGCCATCACGTTTTGGGACTAATACTACAGGGGATGCCCAGGGGCTTGCTGATGGTTCGATCAACCCTAACTCGAGCATCTCCCTAATCTCCACTCTCATCCCTTCTTGCACTGCTCCGGGAATCCTATAGGCTGGTTGTCTCAGGGGCTTCTGCCCGGGGGTCTATTACTTGTGCACAGCTATGTGAGTGTACCCAGGGAGTGCCGAGAACATCTCCTGCCAGTCTTGGAGTAATTCTCTGGCCTGTTCTCGTTTTTGGGATCCTAATCTATCTCCTAGCCGTATATCTTCCACACCCCCGGAACAGTTACTGATTTTGGGAAGCTCCAGCATCGGTAGATATTCAGATTCCCCGGTGGCAGGAGCGCATATGGCGGCTACTGCCTCAGTCCTCTCATGATAGGCCTTCATCATATTAATGTGGAACGTCCTCTTAATTTTTGTGTCTGCACAGCTGGCAACCACGTAGGTGGTATCGCAAAGCTTTTTTACCACCTGATACGGACTCTGCCAGGAGGCCTGTAATTTATTTTGCTTCAGGGGTTTTAGTACCAGGACTTTCTGTCCGATATAAAAGGTGCGATTCTACACAGACCGATCATACCAAACCTTCTGCTGAATCTGGGAATATTCTCATGGACTAGATCGGTAAGTTCCCTCAGTCGCTCCCTGAGTTCCAAAACGTAACTAAGGATGGGGAGGCCTTCTGGATCCTCTACCCCCTACCACTGGGCCCTCACTAAGTCTAAGGGTCCCCTAACCCTTCGACCATATAACAGCTCAAATGGGGAAAACCCCGTGGAGTCTTGGGGTACCTCTCTATAGGTGAACAGTAGATGGGGAAGATATTTCTCCCAATCCTTCCTACTCTCCACGAAGGCCCGAAGCAGCTGCTTCAGGGTCCCATTAAATCTCTCACACAGCCCATTAGTCTGAGGGTGGTAGGGGGCGCTCTGGTGGGGTTTAATCCCACAGAGACGCCAGAGCTGCTGCGTCAACTTGTCTGTGAACTGGGTACCCTGATCGGACAATATCTCCTGGGGAAACCCTACTCTAGTGAATACCCGCAGTAAGGCATCTGCTACTGTATCAGCCTGGATATTGGATAAGGGAATGGCCTCCGGGTAGCGGGTGGTGTAATCCACCACCGTAAGAATATACTTCTTCCCAGTGGCACTGGGGCGGGCCAGTGGACTTATATCTACCGCTATGCGGCTAAAGGGTTCTCTAATGATCGGCAGGGGTTGCAGCGAGGCTTTTGGGAGATCTTCCCTACTTTCTGACAAGTCTCACAGGTCCGGCAGTATTCTCACACCTCAGCATGTAACCTGGGCCAGAAGAAGCATGAGATAACCGACTCCGGGTCTTAGCTATCCCTAAATGTCCGGCCATGGGGATGTCGTGAGCCAGCCGCAATAGCTCCCGTCTTTATTTCAGGGGTACAACTAGCTGTTTGTGGGGACCCTGTCGCTTCCCAGTGCCCATTCCCTCAGTGTAACGATAAAGAAACCCCCCCCACTCTATTCTGTCTTCCTCCAACCCCCCTGGATCCTTGCCCGCCCTGTCCCGATAACCAGCTAAAGTTGGGTCACTCTGAGTCTCTTGTCTAATGTCAGAGGGAGAATCCCAGGACACAGGGTTGTCAAGTGGGGGTAACGTAGGAGGATTTGGTCTTACCTGGGTCCACATAGGAGTGAAGTTGCCTTGAAGTTGGCTCTGACGTCGGGTGGTCACGACCATGGCGGCCTCTGGGGCATATGAGGAAGTTAAATGCCCCAAATCGTTCCCCAAAAGTACTTCTACAGGTAACTCACGTAGTAATCCCACTCACACTTGTCGCTCCCCTGAGCCCCAATCCAAGAGGACTTGGGCGGCGGATAAACATAGCACCTTGTCCCCTGCTACCCTGACTGCAACAGTCTGGCCAGTCCGGGCCGACTGGGGAATCATGTGAGGCTGGATGAGGGTAATCGCGGAGCCCTTGGGCCGGCTGCCCATTAACCTATACTACCTGATGATGGTGCTGCCGATTATCTCCAGCAGCAGCTTGGATGGGATCAGCCTTGAAAAGTTTGCCTCACTCTTCCTGAATATCTCGATGGTTGGGCTCATTCTGGAAGCAATGAGCCGCTGGTCTGGATGGATGAGCAGTCTCTCGGTACCTCGTGGATCGGGTAGGGCAATATCACTGCAGGTGACCGGTTTGGTTACAGGTATAGCACTTAGGTCCGGTAGGAGGGTTGGGTCGGGCTGGGTCGGGCTGGGGGTCTAGAGGCAGACCACTGAGGTACTGACGTTGGGTTAGAGACTGGTAAACTGGGCCGAGATAGTGGATAGCGCTCGCTTTCGCCTGACCTTCGAGAGTCCACATATTCATCGGCCAAAGTAGCCGCTTGCTGTACAGTCCGTGGTCGCTTATCTCGCACCCAATCCGGTACTACCAGAGGGGTGTGGTTAAAGAACTGTTTTAAGAGTACTAGCTGTGTGATGTCCTCTATGGTATGAGCGTGGTTTCCCTGGAACCAGCCCTTAAGGTTCTGCTGCAGACGATGTGCCAACTCCACGTATGTTATGTTGGTTTGTTTCTGGGATTCTCAAAACTTAATCCGGCTGGCTTTGGGTGTAATGGCAAATCGGGCTAGCAGAGCTTCTTTTACACGGTCATAATCTTTAGCGTCCTCGTCCTCCAGAGCCCTATACGCATCCGCCGCTCTGCCAGTTAAATTACTCGCCAGTAAGGCGACCCAATCTTGGGACAGTACTTCATATATCTGGCATAGTCTCTCAAAGTCCTGTAGGAACGCTTCAATTTCCTCCTCTCCTTCCTTAAATAGTTTGAACGCCCGAGAGGGCAACTTACGGAAAGGCGCTGTGTCTTTAGGTGTTGTCTCCATTTGCCATATTTCTGCCATTCTCCGCTCATGTTGCTGCTCTAGTTCTCTCTCTTGTCGCTCATCCTGCAGCTGGATGTCTCTAATGGCATTCTGTATGGCGGTCTCTTATGGGTTAGCACCATATAATACCAACCGCTCTTGAACTCGTTGCTGAAACAAGTCTTCAACTGACCGGGGTCCCACATCACCATCCCTCTGATCCATCTTGGCTAGCTCACCGATCAGGGTGGCCTTGTTCTTTGTCCCACCAGTTCCTCCACAGCTTTCAAGTAATAGGGCGTACACACGGTCGGACTTTGTTCGGACATTCCGACAACAAAATCCTAGGATTTTTTCCGACGGATGTTGGCTCAAACTTGTTTTGTCTACACACGGTCGCACAAAGTTGTCGGAAAATCCGATCGTTCTAAACGCGGGTGACGTAAAACACGTACGTCGGGACTATAAACGGGGCAGTGGCCAATAGCTTTCATCTCTTTATTTATTCTGAGCATGCGTGGCACTTTGTCCGTCGGATTTGTGTACACACGATCGGAAAATTTTATCTCCTGCTCTCCAACTTTGTGTGTCGGAAAATCCGATGGAAAATGTCCGATGGAGCCCACACGCGGTCGGAATTTCCGACAACACGCTCCGATCGGACATTTTCCATCGGAAAATCCGACCGTGTGTACGCGGCATAAGTCTTTCAGTGTGGCTCTCCTGCAGGCTGCATAGCTGGCCATTCACTGTGGTGGTTTGGAGTGTCCCAGTAACTGGAGAGCAAATCCCACCGCTGCCAACCAATGTAACGAGCCCCTGCTCGCTCGGTTCCACTCTCCCGACACTCCTCTGTGGCTATTGAATCAGATTGCAGATCGCAACGTCTGATGGCTCGGTCATCCGATGCTCCGGGATTCGAACTACAGCTATGTGCCGTTTGAATCCAGTTTTAATAGCTCAGAACAAACACCAGGCAGGCTGTATGTAAGTGCAAACAGGAATCTCACTTTTATTGGATGTACACAACACACTTTTATACATAGCATTTTGAACACCCCGCCCCAACAATCACTTTCCTATTGGTCAATTGTAAAGTACACTAGTCCTCACTCAGGTCCTCTTGGCCATGCAAATGAGGACTTGAAACAGGGTCAGCGGGGATTGGTGCGATAGGTTGAATAGGAGGACTGATATGTGTAATGACACAGAGAAGACCCAGGGGCTAATTTAAAGTACATAAACAAATGGTCAAACACAGAACAATGCCTTCCCGTCCAGACCATGGAGCCGTCTGGAGGGGGTTAGCCTTAAGACAGGGCGGAAGATCCCCCCACTGTGTAATAGAATCAAAGGAGCAATACTTCAGTATTCCAAGGTTCATGACAAGGGACACTATGCCTGGCTTCACCATGTGAGAACCCTAGAGAATTTGGATGAGGACCCGCCCACCTGGTTACTAAAGGTGCCTGCACCAGTGTTTTGCCTGTCAGATGTTATCAGATGCTGTTTGGTAAGGTAGCCTACCAAAGTGCCCTCTCAAGTACAAAGACTGTGTTCAAGTACTGCCAGTGCTGTTAAGAGCCCTTTTACCCTGGTTGTCTGCAATATTGAGGCTATATTGCCATAGTGTCTGGAACTTTAAGTGAGTTCCTTGCCACTTTCTTCCACTTAGTTGTTACTTTTGTTTTGCCAAATAGTAATTGTGCCACCTTCCTTGGTCTCTCTACCTTTACTCCATCTCTGGTACCAATCAACTGGCCCCCTCTGCAAGTTTATGAAATAGTGAGAAACTGGATAAGTGAATGAGAAGAAGAGTTTCATTCTGTATGTGTCCTAAATACTTTAGCACTGGAGCACTTGTAGTGTGCTTGTTTTTTGTTACTATGGCTACTGATATTCTAAAAGCAAATCTAAACCCCAAGGTCCTGTTCACAACTTCGAGTTGTAAACTGTATGATTTTCAGCAAAACAATCCATGTGACATAAGAAGCAATGGCATTCAATGGGGCTGTTCAGATCTATGCAGTGTGGTTTTAAAAAAGAAACCTTTCTCTTTTCTATGCAGCAAGAAAATGTGCTGCAATGCACTTGAACCTGGCCCAATACTAAAAGTTAATGTAATGCAGCTTATCAGTGCTCAGATGTGGTGGTTGATTTTTTTTTTTTTTTTTCAGGCTTTTGTTTCTAGATTTTCACCTGAAAATCTTGTGAAAGATACACTTCGTGTCCCTTCCACTTCCACTTCCACAGGAAGCAGTGGTTAAAACCCAGACTTGATTTCAAACACGTCTTCCTCTCTTCATCTCCATTTCATAGGTAATGGGCAATTAGTGGTTTAGAGAAGGAAGATAACATTGTTTGGGCTTTCATTTCAGCTCACATGAAGTGACAAGGACATTGCATTTCTGGCAAGATCATCAGGTTATTTTCTGTATTTGATAAAAATGTTCTTAGCCTTAAAAAAAAGGAAAGTAATAAAGCCACCACAACAAGGACTGGTAAGCTGCAATATAGTTACATTTTTGTTTTTCTAAAGCAGTGGTTCTCAACCTCAGTCCTCAAGTAGTTATTTTATCTAAAGAAATTTTGCAAAACATGGCCCGTTGGGGGTACTCGAGGTCTGAGGTTGAGAATAGGGATGAGCCGAACACCCCCTGGTTCGGTTCGCACCAGAACCTGCGAACGGACCGAAAATTTGCACGAACGTTAGAATCCTATTGACGTCTATGGGACTCGAATGTTCGAAATCAAAAGTGCTCATTTTAAAGGCTAATTTGCATGGTATTGTCCTAAAAAGGGTTTGGGGACCCAGGTCCTGCCCCAGGGGACATGTATCAATGCAAAAAAAACTTTTAAAAATGGCCGTTTTTTCAGGAGCAGTGATTTTAATGATGCTTAAAGTAAAAAAAAAAAAAATAAAAAGTGAAATATTCCTTTAAATATCGTACCTGAGGGGTGTCTATAGTATGCCTGTAAAGTGGCGCGTGTTTCCTGTGCTTAGAACAGTCCCTGCACAAAATGTCATTTTGAAAAAAATAAAAAGTCATTTAAAACTGCTTGCGGCTTTAATGTAATGTCGGGTCCTGGCAATATGGATGAAAATCAGTGAGACAAACGGCATGGGTACCCCCCAGTCCATTACCAGGCCCTTTGGGTCTTGTATGGATATTAAGGGGAAACCCGCACCCAAATTAAAAAAGGAAACAGCAGTATACAGGCTCTGTACTCTGAACAGCAGTATACAGGCGGTGCAAACAAGATAGGGACTGTAGGTTTGTTGTTAAGTAGAATCTGTTTGTAATTTTGAACTGGTACATTTTTAACGTGTTTAGCTCCAGCCAAAAAATCTATTTTAAGCTTTTTGGAAAACATAGGGAAGGGTTATCACCCCTGTGACATTTGTTTTGCTGCCTGTGCTCCTCTTCAGAAGAAATTACCTCACTTTTTGTCTCAATGACAAATGTTTTTTGAAAATTTGGGTTTTTTTGTGAAACAAGGATTGGTGATAAAGCATCAGTGGAAAGGAGAAATGTTTTTCCCATATTAACTCTTACAGGAGAGAATTTCCCTTCCAACTTCCTGTTGTCTCCTTCTGTTTGCAAGTAGGAGTCATTTGTAAGTTGGATGTTTGAAAGTAGGGGCCTGCCCTATATACTCAGTAGAAATTTGGGCCTTAGGTGTTGTTGTGGCCACAACACCGTAAGCCCTCACAGGGCCCTGCTGTGAAATATTAGATCAAGAATTGTAATTACATGCCCAACAGGGGCAGAAAAATCTCCTCATTTGCTCTAGCGGAAAAAGTCCTCACTCCTTCTTGGTGGGCGCAGAAACGGGCCCTGCTGATCAAGAATTGGGGGGCTGAAAAATTGGGCCTTAGACACTGGTGCTGGTGCCACAACACTGCAACCCCTCACAGATACACTCTAGTTGGAACGCAGGAACGAGCCCTGCTGCAAAGTATTGCATCAAAAATTGTAATTACACGCCCCTGTTAGACAGGGGCTGAAAAAAATGGGCCTTAGGCACTGGTGCTGGTGCCACAACACTGCAACCCCTTACAGATACTCTAGTTGGAAAGCAGGAACGAGCCCTGCTGCACAGTATTGCATCAAAAATTGTAATTACACGCCCCTGTTAGACAGGGGCAGAAAAATTGGGCCTTAGGCACTGGTGCTGATGCCACAGCACTGCAACCCCTCACATGTTTCATCCTCTGCTCCCTCTGCGATGGCAAGATAAGGTCTACAACCTTACCCTTGTAACGTGGATCGAGGAGGGTTGCCAGCCAGTATTGGTTCTTCTCCTTGATACCACGAATACGAGGATCCTTACGCAGGCTTTGCAGGATCAGGGAGGCCATGCAGCATAGGTTTGCTGAGCCATTCGGTCCGGAGTCCTCTGGGTCACTAAGGATGACATGGTCCGCAGCCACCTCCTCACAGCCACGTACAAGTCCATGTGTTTCTTGGGACTGATCCCTTAAAGACTGCTGCTGCTGCTGAGTGCCAGGCTCCACCTCCATACTGACACAATCCTCCTCCTCCTCCTCCTCTTTCTGTGTGATCGGCGGGCACGTAGGAACACTGTCTGGATAAAGGGGGCCTTGAGAGCTAAGGAAGTCCTCCTCTTCCTGCCTCTGTTCTGCCTCAAGTGCCCTGTCCATTATTCCACGGAGTGTGTGCTCCAACAGGTGGACAAGGGGGACAGTGTCACTGATGCATGCACTGTCACTGCTCACCATCCTCGTGGCCTCCTCAAATGGTGACAGGACAGTGCATGCATCCCTAATGATGGCCCAGTGGCGTGGGGAAAAAAAACCAAGCTCCCCTGACCCTGTCCTGGTGCCATAGTCGCACAGGTACTCATTGATGGCCCTCTGCTGCGTGTGCAGCCGCTGCAGCATGGCCAACGTTGAGTTCCACCTGGTGGGCATGTCAGATTAGGCGGTTCTTGGACCGGTTAAACTCCTTTTGGAGGTCTGCCAGCCGAGCACTGGCATTATATGACCGGCGGAAATGCACACAGACTTTCCTGGCCTGCCTCAGGACATCCTGTAAGCCCGGGTACCTGCCCAAGAACCGCTGCACCACCAAGCTAAGGACGTGAGCCAAACAGGGCACATGGGTCATTTGTCCCTGTCGGAGGGCAGAGAGAAAGTTGGTACCATTGTCGCAAACCACCATTCCTGCCTTAAGTTGGCATGGCGTCAACCCCCTCTGAACCTGCCCCTGCAGAGCTGACAGAACCTCTGCCCCAGTGTGGCTCCTGTCCCCCAAGCACACCAGCTCAAGCACCGCATGGCATCTTTTGGCCTGCATACTTGCGTAGCCCCTTGAACGGCTACGGAGCACCGCTGGTTCCGAGGACAAAGCACAGGAAGAGGCCATGGAGGAAGAAGAAGAGGAGGGGGTGGAGGAGAGAGGTGTGTCACAATCATTAGTAGTGGCATTTTGGAGGCGTGGTGGTGGAACAACCTCCAACACTACTGCACCTTGTCCTGCATTCTTCCCAGCTGCCAGCAGAGTCACCCAATGCGCGGTGAAACTTAGGTAACGTCCCTGTCCATGCCTGCTGGACCATGAGTCAGCGGTAATATGTACCTTACCGCTGACCGCCCTGTCCAGCGAGGCCAAGACATTGCCTTCCACATGCCGGTAGAGAGCCGGAATCGCCTTCCGTGAGAAAAAGTGGCGTTTGGTACCTGCCACCGAGGAACCGCACATTCCACAAACTCACGGAAGGGGGCAGAGTCTACCAACTGAAAAGGCAGCAGTTGAAGTGCTAGCAATTTTGCCAAGCTAGCATTCAACCGCTGGGCATGTGGATGGCTGGGAGCGAACTTCTTTCGGCGGTGCAGCAGCTGGGGCAGGGAAATTTGCCTGGTACAATCTGACGTCGGTATACCGAAAGCAGATTGCCCACCAGTACTTGGCTGTGACACACCTAATTCTACACCTTCATTCCTCTCAGTGCAGGTCTCAGAGAGGACTGAAGGTATAGTGGGGTTGGAGATCTCAGCTGATGAGGAGCAAGGAGAGGTCCTCTTTGTTCTTTGGTGTGGGTCTTTTAGATACGCTTGCCAACGAACTGCATGGCAGGTCAACATATGTCTGGTCAAGCATGTGGTGCCCAAGCGGGAGATGTTTTGGCCACGCGAGATACGCTTGAGACATATGTTGCAAATAGCAGCAGTGCGATCTGATGCACTCGTCTCAAAAAAGGCCCACACCAAAGAACTTTTGGAATAACGGGCAGAGACAGCAGCGCCCTGCACATGCGGAGCTTTGGGGTGTGATGCAATCAGTGTGCTGCCCTTAGGCTGGCCCCTTGAGGGCATCCTGCCTCATTGGTGATGTGCCTCCTCCTCCTCCTCCTGTCTCCTATCAGGCACCCACGTTGAGTCAGTGACCTCATCATCCCGTCCCTCCTCATCACTGGAGCAAACCTGGCAGTATGCTGCAGCAGGGGAAGCATGACTGCCAGATTGCTGTCCTTCTTGGGCACTCCCTCTGTCCTTGCTCGTGTTACTGCCTTCATCTAGCTCAGTATCATCATCAGAGCCTTCTAAACGCTGGGCATCCTCATGGAGCATGTACCCAACACTGTGGTCAAACAGTTCGAGGGACTCCTCAGGAGGACATGGTGGGGCTAGGGAAGGAGTCACTGATGCCATTGAGCCAAGGGAAGAGGCTGCGTTGGCAGCTGCTTTTCCAGACAAAGTACCCTGAGCATGGGTGAGAGAGGATGAGGAGGATGAGGACGGTTTGGTCATCCACTCGACCAAGTCTTCCGCATGTTGCGGCTCAACACGGCCAGATGCCGAAAAAAAGGCCAAGCGTGTCCCACGGCCACGTGCTGATGAGGATGCACCGTCTCCACGACCAGCACTGTTGCCTCTAGACACAGAGCCTGCTTGCTCTCTTTTATTGGCTTGTGACTGTGTGCCTCTCCTTGTTGGCCTTCCAGACATACTAATGGCCTGTAGCTGCACTAAGCTGGGATATATATATATATATATATATATATATATATATATATATATATATACTGATACTGCAGCTAGCAAAATCAACTGCCTGCCTGTAGTATGAGAACACCACCAACCTCCTACAGGTATCTTTAGCTGAACACTGTGCAGAGCTCGAAAAAAACTAACTTGTAGCTTATTTAGCTGCCTGCGGTAGTGATAGGATCAGGAAAACACCACCAACCGTCTACAGGTATCTTTAGCTGAACACTGTGCAGAGCTCGAAAAAAACTAACTTGTAGCTTATTTAGCTGCCTGCGGTAGTGATAGGATCAGGAAAACACCACCAACCGTCTACAGGTAGCTTTAGGTGAACAATGTGCAGAGCTTGCAAAAAACTAACTTGTAGCTTATTTAGCTGCCTGTGGTAGTGATAGGATCAGGAAAACACCACCAACCTTCTACAGGTAGCTTTAGGTGAACACTGTGCAGAGCTCGCAAAAAACTAACTTGTAGTTTTATCTGAACACTGTGAGAAGGATGCACTACACTAACTTGTAGCTTTAGCTGAACACTGTTCAGAGGACGCACTACACTAACTTGTAGCTTTAGCTGAACACTGTGCAGAGGTCGCACTACACTAACTTGTAGTTTTAGCTGAACACTGTGAGGAGGACGCACTACACTAACTTGTAGCTTTAGCTGAACACTGTGCAGAAGTTGCACTACACTAACTTGTAGTTTTAGCTGAACACTGTGAGGAGGACGCACTACACTAACTTGTAGCTTTAGCTGAACACTGTGCAGAGGTCGCACTACACTAACTTGTAGTTTTAGCTGAACACTGTGAGGAGGACGCACTACACTAACTTGTAGCTTTAGCTGAACACTGTGCAGAGGTTGCACTACACTAACTTGTAGCTTTAGCTGAACACTGTGCAGAGGTCGCACTACACTAACTTGTAGTTTTAGCTGAACACTGTGAGGAGGACGCACTACACTAACTTTTAGCTTTAGCTGAACACTGTGCAGAGGTCGCATTACACTAACTTGTAATTTTAGCTGAACACTGTGAGGAGGACGCACTACACTAACTTGTAGCTTTAGCTGAACACTGTGCAGAGGTCACACTAAACTAACTTGTAGCTTTAACTGAACACTGTGAGGAGGACGCACTACACTAACTGTAAATAGTCTAGCTGCCTGACTGTGGTACTACTAGGATCAAAAGAACACCAGCAATTTTCTTCAGGTAGCTGTAAATACTGTAACAAGACAAGCCTGCCTGTCAGTAGGAAGATAACAGGAACGGATCTAGCTAAACTGAATACAGTGTGTGTATATATATATATATATATATATATATATATATATATATATATATATATATATATATATATATATATATATATATATATATATATATATATATATACACCTGGGATGCATATATATACACAATACACTGTAAGTGCAGCTAACTCACTGACTGTCCTGCCTAAATCTAGCTAACTCAAATTAAATGACACTGTCTCTCTGCCTATCTAAGCACGCTGGAACACACTACACAGGGCCGCCATGCAGGTGGCCTTATATAGTGTGGGGCGTGTTCTAAACCCCCTGAGCCATAATTGGTCAAAGCCACCGTGGCTTTGGCCAATTACAGCTCTCTCTACTGACGGCGCTGTGATTGGCCAAGCATGCGGATCATAGTGCATGCTTGGCCAATCATCAGCCAGCAATGCACTGCGATGCCGCAGTGAATTATGGGCCGTGACGCGCCACACGAATTTGGCGCGAACGACCCATAACGTTCGCAATTCGGCGAACGATCGAACAGCCGATGTTCGAGTCGAACATGGGTTCGATTCGAATGCGAAGCTCATCCCTAGTTGAGAACCACTGTTCTAAAGTTTAAAAAGTCTGTTTTCTCAGCAGCTCAGCTCGCTTCCAGCAGTGACTCATCAATCTCCCAACTTTTTAAATTGTAAACACAGAGCAAGAGTTCGGAGCATGATGAGCTACATGGGCCTAGCTACTGGCTTGTAATCCTTTAGGAAAGGCTGGGCTGCAGCTAGCAAGCAATCAGAAGGGGATATGTCACCTCCTGCAACCCTGTTAAAAGAAGTATTTCACAATGAAAACTCTCTTCACTGCTTTACAACTGTGTCCCTATCTTCTGCCAATAAGCAATATGTCCTATTCTTTTTGCTGCACCATGATAATATTTATGGGGCTGTCTGGTGGCCATTACCTGGTTTTGACAGATGGCTGAGGTGAGTTACAAATGTGACTCAACCACCTTATTTTGCCCTCCGATAGTGTCCATGTAAATTAAGTCCCCTTGAACCTCTATAGGGAAAGAGAGCCTTGACTGATAGGGGCATGGCCAGGAGCTGGGCGTAAGGAGTTGGTGAGTGGTCATTCAATATTGGATAAAGTCATGGGGGGTGGGTTGGGCCTGAGCTCAGTAAAAGTACCGTCCCAGGGAATTCTGGGCCTTTTGAAGAAACTTGGCTGGAAGAGCTGAAGATTGGACCTTGAGGGTGTTTTCATCATGGACACTGAGGTTCTCCTATCAAGGGTCTGTGAGCTGGCGGACAAAGGTAAAGCTGACTGCCTCATTTCTGTCCTCTCCCCTGACCTGGCTTCCCCCTGGCTGCCCCTCCACCTGAGCTCCCCGTGGGTAGGTCTGCAGCCTCTAGGGCCCGGAGGTGTTCTCATCCACCATCCAGCCTGAGCCCTAATCCTTCCCAGGTCGGGGCGTGGCCGGAAGTGGACGGAGATGTGTGCGGTGGAGTGAGTGCTTGTGTTCACCCTGCTCCAGGGGCATGTAAACCTTGTGGATAGCCCGGCTCTCTCGGGGTAAAATACAGGCGCCTATCCAGGGCTTTCTCTGCTGTGCCGCTTGGCTGCAGTGTCACCGCCGTGCACTGTTGCCTGGAACTCTGAGCTGTGTCGGAGCGTAGTGGAGGAAGAGGTGGAGGGAGACAGACGAAAGAGAGCGGAGCTCGGCTGCCGGCGGAAGCGTTTGGAGAGGGAGGACGCTGAGTTCGAGAAGCCGTCAGAACGCAGGAACATCACTGTGCGCAGAAAGTACTGGGGTTGGGAGAAGTGCCGGCGCGGAGACTGGAGTCATGCTGGGGTGACGGTAAGAGGAGAAAGGAGGCGGCTGCTATACAGCGCTGTGGAGACCTGTTGAAATAAACGCGGTGAATGTACAAGTGAACTTCTGGGACCGTGCCTATCTCACATAACAGACGGGATACTTCTGCTGCAGTTGTGGTATCGTATTAACCCTATTTGACTCTGTATGATGACTCTTATATCACACCTCTGATTTAATAGCAAAGGCTGCTGTGCACCATATTGAGAACCCCTAGCAGGACTGAATATTCAATGGGCTGTTTTGGATCCCCAGGGGTGCAGCTAATTAAAGGGTGTAAGTAGCTTGGCAGTAAAAAGTATAAAGTGCAATATAGCCCTGTGGGCGAAGAGGTGTGTATCATTCAGATATCAGCAATTACACCAGGTGTTGGCGTGGGTGGAATAGTGCAAATAACCCTCTCTTCTCTGACACGGACTGGGCAGGCAGTATAAGGATTAATTCCATAAAGTGTCAAATTATCATGTCAGGGAGAAGGAAGGGAGAAGAGCATCCCAATCATGACATTATGGGAACCCAGTCCCTGCGGTCAGCAAAAGAAAAGGAGAAGGAAAAGGGACTCCACCCTACAGTAGCAGGGGCAACAGCAGCGGCGGTGGCAGCGTCCGCTAAGTTGGAAAAAATGGTCCTGGCTACGGAGCATACCCCTAACAAAGGGGGACAGCAAGCCCAGAATAAGTCAGCAATGGACAGGAAAAGTCAAGGACAGTCGGGTCTCCACACAGGAACAAAAACCTCCTTTGTAAAAGGGCCAGGAGCCTCCGGTAAAGAAATGGAGGCCTCAGCTACTCCAATGGGTATGACAGAAGAGGAACCCTCCTTAAAAGATATTTTACTGGCAATAAACGCATGCAAGCAGTCATTAGGGGTTTTAGGAGACCAAATGAAGGATATTAAAGAGGAGCTAACCCTAGTAGGAAATGATCTCAAGAAAACAGCAGAAAGGGTGGTGGAAGCGGAAAATAGAATTAGTATGATTGAGGATGAGCTGTTCCCACTGAAGCAAGAAGTGAAGATCTGGAGAGAAAAAATCGAGAAACTGGCGGGGAAGTTTGATGAGATGGAAAATAGACTTCGCAGGGACAATGTGAGGGTGGTGGGGGTTCCCGAGGGGAGCGAAGGTCCAGATCCGGTAGTATTCCTGGAAAAATGGCTGGTGGGGGTGTTTGGGGATGAGGCATTTACTCAACAGTTCTCAATAGAAAGAGCGCATAGAATCCCGTTTAGACCCCCCCCCCCCCCCCGGAAACCCCCCAAGACCATTTTTAGTAAAGTTCTTAAATTATAAGGACAAAGTAATACTCTTGCGTAAAGCCCGAGAAATGGGGAAGGTTTTATATAAGGGTGTAAAGATATCAATATTTCCAGACTTCTCCCCAGACTTACAGAAACGTAGAGCTGGGTTCCTGGGAGTTAAGCGTAGCCTCCAGAAATTCAACGTTTCATATGCCCTCCTCTACCCGGCCAAACTACGGATAAACGCACTGGGGGGAAGTCAGATTTTTGAGTCCCCTGACAGTGCGTTGGCATGGTTAGAGGATAAGAAGGATCAATTGCCCAAGATATAACAGAGGAAAGGTGTTGAATTTAGTATATAGAAGTAGGGCACAAGGTTTAAAATCAGTTTTATATATTTATTCACAAAAGGAGCGGGGTTGTATCATGAGTAGGGAAATGGGTGTAACCTTGAGAGGGGGTTTGGGTATTATAGGTTTTGTTTTTTGTTTTTGCTTTGAATGTTGGGGGGGTTGGGAGGGTGGGGGGAGGAGGGGGGTGGTGAGGTTGGGGGGGGGAGGGTGTGGTACGGAAGAGTAAGTAGATATGGACTGGCCATTAAAAATGCCCCAAGGGGTCACCTAGAGTGGTATGGGGGGGATAGGTGGGTGGGGTGGGGTTGGGGTGGGCGGGGGAGGTGGGTTAAGGGGATGAGCTTTGGGGATAGTAGAATGCAATATAGGGTAGTAAGCCGCACACTTAAGGTAAAAAGTATCAATGACACACTGAATTACACAATGTCACAAAGGACATAGATAAATACGGGGGTAAAAATTAAAGGTTGTAGTGAGATAATGGATTCAATGTTTAATACACTGGGATATGTATGATATGAATAGAATTATATTTGTTTTATGGGTTAGCACAGTGTTATCATTTTTTTTTGTGGTTGGCAAATATTCCGACACCTGTGTAAATATGGTTAAGGGAGAACTGAGGTTGGAGAGACTGGGGCTACTAAAACAACAGGAAGCCTATAAATTAATAGGTACAGTGAAGATCTTCCTCCTTAAAAATATAGGGGGGTACCCCGGTCTGGGCTGGTTGGTCTTTCTCTTCCCCGTAATAATAGCCGGATCTCAGTTTAATTAATGGGAGCTAAGATAGGGTCATGGAATGTTAGGGGGATGGGCACCCCCTCTAAGAGAGCATTGGTATCTGACATGTTAGATATTTTTAGAGTGGATATTGCCTGTCTGCAGGAGACGCATCTGACAAAGGATACTATAGCCCAATTAAAAAATAAAAAATACCGGTATCAGTACCATGCGGTACACACCTCTTACTCCAGGGGGGTGGCGGTGCTAATTGGGAAAGAGGTTGCGTTCATCTGCAGGCAAAGCAATATAGATGATGGGGGTAGGTATGTTTTTTTGCACTGCATCATAGGGAGTCAGGAATGTGTACTGGCGAATATTTATAATCCTCCACCTTTTAGGCTAGAAGTTTTATATCGCTTGCTGGACTTTATTGTGGATAAACCGAATATACCTGTCATTGCGGTTGGGGATTTTAATGTTGCAATAAACAAAGAAATAGACAGATTTCCCCCAGGAAAAGAGAGGCAGGGCTTGTATGGAAGCCGCATGGGCCAGTTTCTTGAAGAGGCAGGGATGTGTGACCTTTGGAGGATGAGCAATCCGGGGGTACAACAGTACTCATGCTACTCAGGTACACATTCCACATTTTCAAGAATAGATCTTGTCCTAGGTAATGTTCTGGCCGCACATATTGTCGGAGATATAACTCACCAACCTAGGGGGGTCTCAGACCACTCACTGGTGACAGCCAGGATGGTAACTGGAGAAAATAAACAGCGTAGCTCCTGGAAATTAAATCCAATTTGGCTTGAGTTGTTTGAGGACCCAATTGAGATTACAACCAGGTTGAGGGAGTTTATAAGCCTAAATGAGGAATCTACAGCAAGAGGCGTGATGTGGGACGCTTTGAAGGCGTTTCTGAGGGGTCTATTGATTCAGCAGGTTTCAAGAATTAAAAAAGCTTCAAAGGTGGGGGAAGAGAGGGCCAGGGAGGAGCTACAAGTAGCAGAGAAGGAGCTTGTGAGAAACCCATCCCTAGAAAATCAACACAGGTGGGAGAACAAACAGTTAGTATATAAAGAGGTAATGACTAGGAACTCCGAAAATAAAAGGCTATTTCAAAAACAAATAACATTTGGAGAAGGGGAGAAAGCAGGGAAAATATTGGCCCATATCGTTAAATCAGACTCTCCCCCCCCCCGTTGATCCCCGCTATTAGAGCTAGGAACAGTGAGATTACATCCCAACCAGACAAAATAAATGAAACTTTTAAAATATATTATGAGGAATTATATAAGTCCCGGGGGCCAGCGGGAGGGGTGGCAGTGGAGGAATTTTTTAGGAAAATAGAATTGCCCTCCTTGTCGGGGTTGGAAGTTGAGGCATTGGAAGCTCCGATAACATTAGAAGATATTAAAACGGCCGTAAAGGAACTGGCCAATAAAAAATCTCCCGGTCCTGATGGTCTCCCTGCGGAGATTTATAAGCACTACGGGGAGATATTACTACCAGAGCTTCTCAGGGTGTTTGAATGGGCATATCAGGAGGGGAAACTAACTGAATCAATGACAGAGGCCACAATAATAATGATACCTAAAGAAGGGAAAGACCCCCTGGAACCCGCATCATATAGACCCATCTCGTTACTGTGCTCAGACGCAAAAATCCTGGCTAAGATCCTCGCCACTAGGCTACAAAAAATAATTCATAAACTGGTTCACCCGGATCAAACTAGGTTCATCCCCCAGAGATCAACTAGCGAAAATATTAGGAGGTTTTTTTCTAAACTTACAAATACCAACTGAAAACTCCGGCTCCAGAGCTGTTGTAATGCTAGATGTTATAAAGGCATTTGATAGCCTCGAATGGGGTTTTATTTGGTATATATTGAAGGCATATGGCTTCGGTCCCTCATTTCGTAAATGGGTAAAAATCCTATACAATGGACCTAAAGCAAAGATCAGAATTAATAATGTACTCTCTAATAAGTTTTGCCTGGAGAGAGGTACGAGACAGGGGTGTCCCTTGTCACCTCTGATCTTTGCTTTAGCAATGGAACCAGTGGCCGCTGCGGTAAGACAAAATAGAAATATGGAAGGCTTTAGGAGAAGGATGAGGGAAGAGAGGATCGCGTTATACGCGGACGATGTACTTATCTTCCTGGGAGATACGGAGGGATCACTCAGACAGGTGATGGGTGTATTCTCAGATTTTGGGGAGATCTCGGGTCTCTCCATAAACTGGGAGAAGTCGATTTTGTTACCAATAGACTCAATTAAACAAGGTCCCTTTTTGGAAGAAATCCCGCTAAAAATAGTGGAGAAAACAAAATATCTAGGCATCCATATAACAAAAGATTCGGAGGATTTCATACATAATAACTTGGTCCCCCTGTTGGTGAAATTTAGGAAAAAGATCGATATATGGAAGAGACTCCCATTGTCGGTAGCTGGAAGGTGCAACCTGCTTAAAATGCTGTGGCTGCCCCAGTTATTATACATTTTGCATAATTCACCAGTATGGATTTATGGTAAATGGTTTAAAAAAATAGACATGCTGTTTAGGGGGTTGATATGGAAGGGAGGACACTCCAGGATAAGTTTACAAACACTACAGCTAGCAGTGACTGAGGGAGGTATGGCGATTCCACATCCCCGTAGCTACTTTCTGGCAGCTCAGTTGCAACATCTGAGAATGGGTCGCGGTCCTATGGGTAATAACAATACAGAAATAATGACTGAGGGTGCGCCCCATAGGTGGGTTTTGGAGGTTTTGGAAGCAAACTCGTTTGTATATAGAACCCCCACGGTTAAATTAATGTCAAAAGTATGGAACTTTATTAGAGGCATGAAGGGCATGGAGGGAGAAGGGAGGTGTAGCCCTCTTTGGGACAATAAGAACTATCAGGAACTGTCACAAATAGGTAAAATTAAGACCTGGGAATCAAAGGGGATAGTCAAACTGGAACAATTATATGATGGTAACATGTTAAAAACCTTTGCCGCCTTAAGGGAGGAATTTGGTATCCCGAGTCACTCATACTTTAACTATATACAGATTAGGCATGCTCTGCAGTCCCAATTTGGGGAGCAAGGCCCGAAATGGAGTCAATCCCCCATCTTCCAAAAAATAGAGAGTGAGGAGGGATCAAAGGGGTTAATAGCAGAGTTCTACCAACATATATGCCGACTCAGCAGGGAGGGACCAGATAAACTTAAGTGTAGAAGAGAGTGGGAGACGGACCTGGGGACAATATCGGATACTCAATGGAAAGAGATATTGGAGGGGAGTCACCAGGTCTCGGTCTCACCCGCCCAGAAATTTTCACATCTATTGCTCTTACATAGGGCATATTATACCCCGGAAAAATTGTTTAGGTATGGGAGAAGGACAGATGCCAAATGTCCAAGGTGTCAATATACAGGAGATTTGTTACATATGTTATGGAAATGCCTCAAGTTAGTTCGCTACTGGGTGGAAGTAGTTGAGTCCATAAACAAGGTCTTTAACTTAAGTCTTAATGTAGACCCGAAAATGTGTATTTTAGGGGTGGGGGGGATCTAGGTAATAGGAGGGTGGAAATAAAAGCAGTGCGGAGATGCCTCTACCAGGCAAGAAAGGAAATAGCTAGGAGACGGCAAGCAGAGAAACCCCCTACAGTAGAGAACTGGTCTAAAACGGTGTGGGAAACAATAAGGAAAGAAAGGATAATTTATGTAAGGGGAGGGAATATTAAGGAATTTAAGGAAATGTGGAACCCTTGGTTTCTGAAGATGGACCACCCTAAGTAGAGAAGTTCGTTTAGAGAGAATAGGGGAAGATGTAGGTCTTACATATTGGTAGAAGGGTGTGTGTAGGGCAATTATGACAAAGAGTGGGCTGGATACTTGATTATAGATTAGGGCTAGAGGGAGTAAAAGGGGAGAAAATTTGAGAAAATACCCCTTAAAGAGTGGATACACACATCGTATAGGAAAGAGGGTGATTTTTTATTATTATGACGATATATGTATACTGTATGTTGTGATGTATTTTGTATGAACACGAATAAAAAGCATTGAATTTAAAAAAAAAAAAAAATCCTTCCCAGATCAGATATAGGGAGGAGAGTTCTCATATGGTTTTCTGAAGCCACATGCGCTTCTGGGGCTGGCTCTGTTCCTTCTGTGGTTACCTGGCCATCTGCCCGCCGCCGGCGGGTCTTTTTTCCTCTGGATGATGCTGCCAGCCAAGCCTGCACCAGCCCCGTCCTCTCCCAGAGTCCAGGTTCACCTTGGATGTCAGCCAGGAGTCTACTAGCTAAGAATCGCGGCTTTTCTCCATGTACCTCCTCCCCGCGGTTCTCTGCGCTCTCCCGGGCGGGAGCCGTGTCACAGCCTGCTCCCCCGGCATCAGAGCGGGTGTTGGAGGTCCCTTCTGCAGTGATGGTCCCCGCACTCTCTGCGCTCAGCAGGGCAAGAGCGGCCTCCTCGATCCGACGGATTGTGAGCTCCTCCCGTGGCTCGGCTCCCAACTCCACACATCTCTCAGCTCACCGAACAGCACCACCTGCTGCTCTGTCACCGTAGGGCTCTCTTCCACATCTCCCAGCACGCGGCAGGGAGAGAGATTTGACTTTTCCACCTGTCCCTGTCAGCGTGAACTTGGCCACCGTCCCTGCATATCTCCCAGCTCCCAACTGGGCGGGAGATTTCTATGCTGGGCATGCCCCTGTCAGCCTGATCCTGCCAGCCGCTCCTCTTCCCCCTGCGCCCAGCTGGGTAGGGGATTGGCACACAGCACCGTATTCTTCTAGCATAGCTGGTTTAGCGGCCCCTGCGCAGGGTCCTCCTGCTTTGGACATTGGTTGTTCCTGTGGGTCTGCTGCTTACCGCCACCTGGGCTCAACAGTGCCGGTGGCTGGAACTCCACCTTCAGAACTCTCAGTGCTCCACCCTCATGCTTCACTGTTCCCTGCTGTTCCCGTGGACGCTGGATGTCATGGGCATCCGCCAGCCCCTCCCATGTTTGACTTGCTACAGCCAGGCCTTCTGGATTTCACGACAGTCATCCTTCTTTATGAAAAACGAACAAGAGGGACTTTTGGACTTTTTAGGCACGACTACAACAAATTAATTATATAAAAGATACCATTTTATTATCTTGAAAAGTACAAAACAAAGAAAAAGACATTGTTTAAAAAAGCCACAACATATATATATGTTAGAGTATTCGCTATACAACACCATCTATCATGTCTAGTTTTTCGGACGTCTGGATATACATCTCACATCTATAGATCAATCCGAAATGATGGCTCGGTAGCAAGTCTGTGGTCAATTCATATCACATAACTCTTTAATGCTCGACATGTTTCGCGTATCATTACGCTTCTTCAAGAGCGATGCAGGATATGTTGTAGCTATCAAAATATATGACATAGCAGAACACAATAATTAATAGATATAAATATAAACATTTAATCAAAAACAGGCATCTAAAGTGACGCCACATACATTTGTATTTTAGGAATGTATATGCTGGTTCAGGCTGAGCACGGGTGGGTGCGCAACCCATAGGGGTGCTATAAGGCTACCATGGGGGCGTACACAACATAATCCAATATAATTTTTCAGGGATATGTCACAGTAATAGGTAATAGGTATCCCTTCCTTACCTATTACTGTGACATATCCCTGAAAAATTATATTGGATTATGTTGTGTACGCCCCCATGGTAGCCTTATAGCACCCCTATGGGTTGCGCACCCACCCGTGCTCAGCCTGAACCAGCATATACATTCCTAAAATACAAATGTATGTGGCGTCACTTTAGATGCCTGTTTTTGATTAAATGTTTATATTTATATCTATTAATTATTGTGTTCTGCTATGTCATATATTTTGATAGCTACAACATATCCTGCATCGCTCTTGAAGAAGCGTAATGATACGCGAAACATGTCGAGCATTAAAGAGTTATGTGATATGAATTGACCACAGACTTGCTACCGAGCCATCATTTCGGATTGATCTATAGATGTGAGATGTATATCCAGACGTCCGAAAAACTAGACATGATAGATGGTGTTGTATAGCGAATACTCTAACATATATATATGTTGTGGCTTTTTTAAACAATGTCTTTTTCTTTGTTTTGTACTTTTCAAGATAATAAAATGGTATCTTTTATATAATTAATTTGTTGTAGTCGTGCCTAAAAAGTCCAAAAGTCCCTCTTGTTCGTTTTTCATATACCTGTTAGGACGCGGCACATTTTTATATGCTGTGTGTATCCACGGTGCCACTCCGTGTGATGATACACCTTTTTCTTTCTTGCAGTCATCCTTCTTTGGCTCCACCTCCGCACATCACACCAGTGACTATGATTGTGACTTAGTCTGGGGTAGGTCTAATAAGGCTGCTGTATCAGTCCCGCCAGAAGAACACATATTCTCGGCTGTCAAATTGGTTTTGGCCCGCAAGAGTATATCATCGCCAGCTGCTAGTTCAGGGATGGTGGCAGGAGGCCCTTTGTGGGCGGTTTCGCCGACCGGCATGCATCTGCCCACTGAGGTTAAGGATCGGATTTGGCGTTACAAATTTATTGACTTGGTCACGCTGCTGCCTCCTGACCAGGAGACGGTGGACAAATCTCGGCGGGTCGACGTTACTGTCCAGGGCGACAAACCGAAGCAGCTTCCTTGAACTTTCGGGAACTGGCTGCAGGGTTTCTGTGCTTAGGCCGGGGTGCTTTGCAAAAAGTTTCCAGAGTTAGGTCCTTCTCTTTTCTGCTACCTGGATCTTATCTGGGGTGCTAATAAAGTTTATGGGGGTCTGTGTTGGTTTCACGACGACACTCAGTTTCACCAAAAAATGGCAGCACATAAGGAGTTTCATTTTGATTGCCAGGATGGTAGCCTGTGGTTGTCCTCATGCGTCCCCATAGGCCTTCATTCCTTTCAGTCCCCGACCGGCACTCTCACCAGAGCGTCAGCTGCCCCCAAAAAAGGTGTCTGCTGGCTGTTTAATCAGAGCCACTGCAAGTGGTACACCGCGTGCCATTTTAAGCACAAATGGTCACTTTGCGGAGGTGCTCACCCAGCCAGCCGGTGCTTTAGGAAGAGTAAGCAGCCATTTTCCAAACCGGGTGCCATGGCTTGGACCGTGGGTTTTGGATCCCCTTTGTTTATTCTGATGGGCCTACCATGGCGTCTAATTTAAAGTCCGCTGTCAATTTGAGTTTGTTGTGACTGAGAAGCTGTGGAAGGAGTTGGAATTGGGGCATATGGCAAGCCCGTTTGATTCCATCTCCTTTCCATAACCTGGGGGTTTCTCTACTCGGTGTGGTCTCTAAAAAGGCGGAGTGCAAATTCCACCTTATACGCCATCTTTCCTATCCTTCTGGCTCGTCAATGACGGCATCGATAAGGAAGAATCCAGGGTCCACTACGCCTCTTTCGACAAAGTGCTTCACTTGATTAGGGCTGCTAGTCAGTCAGCTTTGCTGACTAAGGCTGACATAGAGTCCACCTTCCACCTCCTCCCGGTCCACAGGGAATGCTTTCACCTGCTGGGCTGCTGCTTTCAGGGAAGCTACTTTTTTGACATGTGCCTTCCCATGGGCTGTGCCATTTCATGTTATTTCTTTGAGCTCTTCAGTAGCTTTCTTGAATGGGTAGTTGTCCAGTCGGCTGGTTTGCATTCGCTGTTACATTACTTGGATGACTTCCTCTTCATAGGCCTAGACAGCAGTGGTCATTGTCAGTGGCTCCTTGCTGTCTTTCAGGACACCTGTAAGTGGTTTGCCATTCTGCTGTTGGCTGATAAAACTGAGGGCGTTATCGTTTTTGGGCATAGAAATAGACATGGTGGCAATGTTTTTTTCTTTTGCCCAGTGATAAATTGGTTAGACTCCTCTCCCTGGTTCGTTTGGCAAAAGGGGCTAAAAAACTGCAATTGGCTTAAGTCCTTGTTAGGTCACCCGGTCTTTGCCTGTAGAGTCATCCGTATGGGGAGGGCATTTTGTGGATGCTTATCGTGGGCCATGAAGGGTGTGGCCACCCCCCACCATTATGTCCATATAACCAAGCCCATGCGGGACGACTTGGAGATATGGCTGTTCTTTCTCCAGTCCTGTTGGCTGCTGGAGGTACCGAATTCGCAGCCGGAGCTGTACACTGATGCGGCAGGCTCCTGTCGCCTTGATGCCTTTTTCCAGGGGGAGTGGTCTGGCGAGTGTTGGCCTGCCTCATGGATTTGTTGCGCAACCTCACCCTGCTGGAGCTTTTCCCAATTATTGTCGCCATTGAGCTGTGGGGCGAGAGGTTGCGCAACCGCCAGGTGGTTTTCTGGTCAGACAATATGAGTGTTGTTCAGGTGGTCAACCAGTAGTCTTCTAGATCTCCTCAGGTTGTATCATTGCTGCGTTTTCTGGTTCTCAGATGCTTGCAGTTTAACATGTTATAGAGCTAGGCACGTTCTTGGGACAACTAATGATATCACTGATGCTCTCTCTCATTCGCAGCTTGATCGCTTTCACTCTCTTGCCCCGTCGGCATCCCTGGAGGGCCTTCCCTGTCCAACCTATTTGTGGAGCCTCGTGTCTGCCTTGTCCTTTTTGGTTCCGGCTCCTTGGTTGGGAAGACAACACAAAGGAATTTCCTATCTGGCGGGTGTTGTGGGGTTGGAGACGCGTGACTCAGTCCCGATTCTCGGCGCCTGGTTTCCCCCCATATCCTCTCCGGTATCCTTTCCCTGTTGCCATCTGTGATCTCCCCTATGTTTGAGACCCTGCTTTTTTGAGTGGCCTTCTCCTGGGTGTTTTTTGGTGCCTTTCGCATTGGCAAGTTGGTTTCAAAATCCAGATCCTCGGCAGGCGGTGTTCGGACTGAGGATTTTGCTGCGTACCTCTAAAACTGAAAGCTTTGGCAAGGGAAGATGGGTCATTTTGCACCTTTGTTTTGCTCTGTCTCATTGGCCTCGACAAATTAGGCCTCCCTTCGTGTGACTTTTCGACTCACTCTTTACGCAAGTTCACCTTTCACCAGGACAGTATAGTATAGTATGGTGGTCAGTGTAGTGTAGTATAGTGGTCAGTGTAGTGTAGTATGGTGGTCAGTGTAGTGTAGTATAGTGGTCAGTGTAGTGTAGTATGGTGGTCAGTGTAGTATAGTGGACAGTGTAGTGTAGTATGGTGGTCAGTGTAGTGTAGTATGGTAGTCAGTGTAGTGTAGTATAGTATAGTGGACAGTGTAGCATGGTGGTCAGTGTAGTGTAGTATAGTGGTCAGTGTAGTGTAGTATAGTGGACAGTATAGTGTAGTATAGTAGTCAGTGTAGTGTAGTATGGTGGTCAGTGTAGTGTAGTATGGTGGTCAGTGTAGTGTAGTATGGTGGACAGTGTAGTGTAGTATGGTGGTCAGTGTAGTGTAGTATGGTGGTCAGTGTAGTGTAGTATGGTGGTCAGTGTAGTGTAGTATGTTGGTCAGTGTAGTGTAGTGTGGTGGTCAGTGTATTGTAGTATAGCGGACAGTATAGTTAGTATAGTGGTCAGTGTAGTGTAGTATAGTGGACAGTGTAGTGTAGTATAGTGGACAGTGTAGTGTAGTATGGTGGTCAGTGTAGTATAGTGAACAGTGTAGTATGGTGGTCAGTGTAGTGTAGTATGGTGGTCAGTGTAGTGTAGTATGGTGGTCAGTGTAGTGTAGTATAGTGGTCATTGTGTAGTGTAGTATAGTGGTCAGTGTAGTGTAGTATGGTGGTCAGTGTAGTATAGTGGTCAGTATAGTGTAGTATGGTGGTCAGTGTAGTATAGTATGGTGGTCAGTGTAGTGTAGTGTAGTGGTCAGTGTAGTGTAGTATGGTGGTCAGTGTAGAGTAGTATGGTGGTCAGTGTAGTCTAGTATGGTGGTCAGTGTAGTGTAGTATGGTGGTCAGTGTAGTGTAGTATAGTGGTCATTGTGTAGTGTAGTATAGTGGTCAGTGTAGTGGACAGTATAATGTAGTGGTCAGTGTAGTGTAGTAGACAGTATAGTGGTCAGTGTAGTTTAATGGTCAGTATAGTGTAGTGGACAGTATAGTGGTCAGTGTAGTGGACAGTATATTATAGTGGTCAGTGTAATTCTCAGTGTAGTGGACAGTATAGTATAGTGGTCAGTGTAGTGTGTAATGGTCAGTAAAGGAATCAGGTTGATCAGTGTTGAAATCAAGTAGGTTGGTGTAGTGGTCAGTATAGGAATCAGGTAGGTCAGTACTATTGTATTTGAAGGGACTCAGGGAGTGCTAAAAGTCTGCAGGTTTGGGGGGCGCAAATTACTTGCTTTGCCCCGGTTGCTGACAACCCATGCTACGCCACTGCATACAGTATATCCTAATTCCAGCTGGCAGGTTTCACAGTACTGCCCATATGCCCATTGCTTCCAAGACTATAATGGGCTGCCTACAGATTAGGAGATTGATAGTCCAAAGGCAGCTAATTTTAGTCTGTAGAGTGGCAAGCACATAAATCAGTTTCAACAAAGCTGAAAAATAGTGCAGTCCAGGCACTGAGATCCATTGTTGTAAATTTCTAAGTGTGAAATAAAGCAAGAAGGACATTTGAAGCCAAACTGATTGTAATTTGATGTGTAAGTTCACCTTTCACCTTTACAGAAATCTGTAAGGTGAACTTACACTGGAAGCCCTCCCCACCTCCCCCCCTGGTCCCGCTGTACCTGAGATCGGCGATCACTCGCTAGGAGACATCGGGCCGCCGCTTTACCGGTCCAGAGATTTGAAATCCTCATGGCTTTCTCTCTTTTTCTCCCCCACTGCCAGGACGGATTAGGCGGGTTCTGATTGGTCGGCTCCGTCCACATGACAGCACAGACCAATTAGAATGCCTCCTATATGTACATTTACAAGGTACGTTTAGGAGATTAAATCGTGGGGGGTTTCGAATCCCCAGACCGGTGAAGCGGCGACCCAATGTCTCCTAGAGGGTGATCGCCGGCCTCAGGTACAGCGGGACCATGGGGGATGGGGAAGGAATCCAGTGTAAGTTCATCTTACAGATTTTCTGTAAAGGTGAACTTACCCTTTAAGTTCCACTTTGACCTCTGACCTGATCTGTACTCTCAGCACAGTGACCGAGCTGTCAAAGTTAGCTCTTAGTCCATACTAATGATCGAGAGCTGGCGAGACCAGCTCCCGGTCATGTGACCACTGTTACAGCCAATCACAGTTGTCACCCCCCCAGGGCATACAGACCCTATTAAAGAGATGTCTGGGCAGAAAGGGGTTAAATAAATCCAATAAAACAAAAAAGAAATTCCCTCTCTCCATTAATCCCCATGTCCCAGAGGATACTATGGATGACATTTGCTTTTATTTTGAGCACAGTTTCTTTCGGAATCTTAACAAGTGCAAACCTATGCAAATGAACATTTTCTGCTAAATTCTGTCTGTGAAAACTGAATCTTGTCATATTGTTATGTTAACAGTCTATGCAAACTGATTATTCTGTGTGCGTTGTGATGTAACATCAAAGGAAAAGAGAAGGAAGCAAAATATGAAGAGAAATTGGAAACCGCTTTCCTAAATTAATTTTTTTACTTGGTCTCATAGCCAATCAGGGATGGAACTGGGGGCGGGAACTTCTCAAAAAGGCGCATTCTAGAAGAGAGCTGGCTTATCCATAAGAAAAGCAGAGCACTTTTATTTTAATTTCTTAGTAAAAATAACTTAACAGGGTTGTAAACCCTCTTTTTTTTTTAATAAAAATAACAGAAACGTCATACTTACCTGCAGCGTGCAATCGTTTTGCGCAGAGCAGCCCCGATCCTCTTCTTCTGGGTTACCCCACTGGCACTCCAGGCCCCCCTCTTCATCAGGTGCCCCAACGGAATGCCACTTTGCATGGGGGCTCCCGTGCGGGCTCGCTCCAGAGTCCATTGACACAGACAGTGAGATTCAGCCCCGCTCCCGTGTCACTGGATTTGATTGGGAGTCAAAAACAAAAAAAAAAACAATGTTCCCTGATGTAGATCCATCATCAGTCACAAAGCCGCCTCCACCGCTGGACCTGGAAAAAAAAAAAGAAAAAGCTCCACTCGCCACAAATGCTCCCATGGTCTGCCTGCCCCGCCGTGTGACATTTCTTTAATAGCAATGGGACGGGGCTACCTGGCGACAGCAGCTGCTGGCACCACCCCCTGTGACATCATCAACAGGTGCATGCCATCAGGTGATGTCGCACGCTGGCCCCACCCCATAGCTATTTAAGAAATGTCACAGGCATGGCAGGCAGACCAGCGTTTGTGGCAAGGGTAGCTTTTTTTTTTTTTTGGGGGGGGCCTGGCGGTGGCGTCAACATCGTGAGTGACGATGGATCTAAATCTTGGGATAGTGTTTTGTTATTTTTTTAATAAAAGAATTGTCAAAAACTCTTGCACTGTCTTTATTCACTTATACACTTTTTTGATGAATGGGTAGAGGTTCAATGTACCCCATACTCATTCACATAGGGGGCCAAGATCTGGGGGCCCCATTTTAAAGAGGGCTTCCAGATTCTGATAAGCCTCCTGCCCGCAGACACCCACAACCAGAGCCCAGGGTTGTGGGGAAGAGGCCTTTGTCCCCATCATCATAGAGACAAGGTTCTTTGGGGTGGGACCTTCCCTGCCCAAAAGCATCTGGATTTGGGGGAGGGAGGGCTACACTGTTTTTTTCACAATTTTTTTAGCCGGCAAATCTTTTACAGTAAGCAGGGAACCCCACTGACAGCTGATGAATGAATGAATGAATGAGTGATTTGTATAGCTCTACCTGTTGACTCATCAGTTGTTAAAGAAGCGGCAACAGGCTTCCTGGCCCACTCCTTAGCAATCAGCAATATACAGTGTTTTTAAAGGGTAAAAACCACCCGTAAAACACATTAAAAACTGTATCAAAAACTTGCGCTTTTGGTGGGACTCCATTGAAGCCTATTACACGCAAAACGCAATCTGCTGAAAAAAATCCATGACCCTTTCCCAAAATGCACCGGCTGAAAAAACGCATTGATGTGTACCATAGGAAACCACTTTAAATGGACTGTAGTGCATTTCTGAACAAAACACAAAAAAGCACATAGATAGGGTAATTATTGTCTTTTTTCTGTCATTATTTTGGTTTGTACAACTGTTTTCTGTATTATGCTTTAAAAACAAATCAACTCTTTGTGAAACAAATCTAGGGCTATTGGGTTACAGAACAAGTGTCTCATACATACCTGGATGTGGATCCCAAAATGACATAGAAGGCCTTTCTTATTGCTCCAATCCAAACACTCCTGAGTTGGATGATAGGAAGTGCAAAAACAAATGAGTGGCATGAATGCTGATATTGTAATGGCTATAATGCTGGAATGATGTCTACAAACAAATTGGAGCATCAGAATCATTATGTATTTGGTGATAATTAATGATTTGACCTTGTCTTTGGTGAACCTCATTATCCTGATGACCCAAGATAAATGCTTAAGGCTATCAAGGTCGAGGATTTGAATGCCACTGACTGGTGAGGGTGCAGGCTGAGGAGAGGTCCATCCAGACCCAAAGCATGCTCCAGAAATAGGAAGAGATAGCCCAACTGCCGCACACCTCACCCAGCCTGTGTGGTAAGCAGGTAAATATAGTCTCAGCTCTAGCTCTATTCATCCAGGCCACTTCCTTGCACTATCACTTTATAGCTTTTTAGCACTTCCTTATATACATGTAGAAATGTGAACACTGGTGTCAGCAGCACATATTTTCTTACAATTAGTTCAATAGCAGCACACATATTTGCGCTCAAGTAACCTCACGGTTAAACATTTTGATTACCTATCTCTCCTGAAGTACCGGGGGTGGGGCGAAACATGTTGGGGACATGGCCTGGATATATCAAGTTGAAGCTGCTTTTACCTGCTAACCACACGAGCCAGGTGAGGTGTGCGGTGGCCGGGCTATCTCTTCCTATTTCAGCAGCATGCTTTTGGTCTGGATGGACCTATCCTCAGCCTACACCCTCACCAGTCAGCGGCATTCAACTCATTGGACCTTGGTAGCCTTAAGCATTTATCATGGGTCATCAGGATAATGATACAAACAACAGTCACTTCCAGCACTAATAGGTCTTCCAAGGTGTGGAGTAACAGGTGTCAGATAAAATGGTGGTGTGAAAGGTATATATGGTATCCAAAACTGGGTGGATGCTGCCTTCCTTAGATGGGGTAATCCGAAAGGAACTACAAGAAAAACAGAAATGGAAGGCGTGCAAACCTAGTGCATTACCAAAGATAGTTTTTAAAAAAACGTTTTATATAAAAGTGGGTACTCACAAAATGCAACTGACAAAAGGCAACTGACAAAAATCCATAAAAACAATGCATGGACATGCACAGAACACGGGGTACAGCTAACGTGTTTCGGGGGTGCACCCCCTTCCTCAGAGCCCCCAAAATGCATTAGCTGTACCCCGTGATCTGTGCATGTCCATGCATTGTTTTTATGCATTTTTGTCAGTTGCCTTTTGTCAGTTGCATTTTGTGAGTACCCACTTTTATATAAAACCGTTTTAATATTAAATTATCTTTGGTAATGCACTAGGTGTGCGCGCCTTGCATTTCTGTTTTTCTTGTACATCAGGATACTGAGGTTTACCAAAGACAAGGTGAGAAAACCAGCTCGATCAGCAACTTGCAGGTAACAAGGTATCAGGGCAGCAAACAGGAGTCATAGTCTGTGAAAAAAGCTAATGTTAATATGGTAGCAGAGGAATAGATGGGTCAAGGACAAAGTGGGGAGGTAATAGGAGTAGAATCAGATAAGTAAAATGAGACCATAAACGGCGCTGCCCTCTATAATATTAATGGGTACCAGGTAAAAATAAAATCCACACTGAATCCAGATGACTCCGTTACATAAAAAAACTCCACCAGTATCAAAACGTACTACGGTTTAGGCCAGAAATGAACCATATATTTGGAGATGAGCAAAATTGCAAAAAAACAATACTTAAAAATTACTAAATAAGATGTGTTCCCCCAACGGGATATAAGTGTCATCCAAAGTAAAATATGTAATACCTGAGTGAAAAAATATAATACCTGAGTGAAGAAAAATTAGGTTGGACAGTGCAAACCAAAGGACAGTGTAAAAAAGGGAACAAGTTAAAAAATGTATTTTAAAAAACTTTTTACCCCAAAGTTCAAAAGTATTGGGACAAACTGACGCCAAAGGAAACCTATTAGGTGTAAGGATATTTGTGCTTAATATTATCAGTGTGGTGTCTGTGTGTCCCCTGCCGTGTGTATATGCAAGAGATATTAAGTATAGTTGTATTTGACCCCAATATTCAAAAATATTGGGACAATATGGCGCATGAGAAACGTGAGATGTGAAATGTCCTTTTGTGCGAACCGTGAATTGTCCTTCTATGTGATAAGCAAATAATAATGAAACCACAGCTGCTAGCAGCTTAAGGTGGTACATTGCTGGAGTAGTATGGTCATGTCAAAGCACACATTTTACCTGGAACAGCCATAAGGATCGCACAGAGCAGAGGAATGGAAGCACTTTTGAAGTAAACATCATTCGCCCTGAGGCACCCACTTTGTCGCTTGGTACCCCTGTAGGGGTGATTATTTCTGGTGAGTGGGGCAGCAGAGGGGGGCGAGCACTACAAGTCACCTTATGAAAAAATCGCACAGAAGTCACTACGGTGTATCGTCTTGGGTGAAATAAACAGCATTTTCAGCTGAACTCTGTCCTCTCTACCTGGTTAACAATATTTGTCCTGCACGGATTATATACATGAACTTTTTAGAAATTAACTATACTACTTGTTTCAAACAAAAGAAATCTGAATTACTTGTATATACCTTTTTATGAACTGTCACTTAAATATTGGGAGTGGTTTCATTATTATTTGCTTATCACATAGAAGGACAATTCACGGTTCGCACAAAAGGACATTTCACATCTCACGTTTCTCATGCGCCATATTGTCCCAATATTTTTGAATATTGGGGTCAAATACAACTATACTTAATATCTCTTGCATATACACACGGAAGGGGACACACAGACATCACACTGATAATATTTAGTACACTTATCCGTATAATATCTACTTATACCTATTACTGTCCCAATACTTTTGAACATTGGAGTCAAACACAATTCTACTTAATATTGTTTGCATATATATATGGAAGGGGACACACAGACACCACACTGATAATATTAAGCACAAATATCCTTACACCTAATAGGTTTCCTTTGGCGTCAATTTGTCCCAATACTTTTGAACTTTGGGGTAAAAAGTTTTTTAAAATAAATTTTTTAACTTGTTCCCTTTTTTACACTGTCCTTTGGTTTGCACTGTCCAACCTAATTTTTCTTCACTCAGGTATTATATTTTTTCACTCAGGTATTACATATTTTACTTTGGATGACACTTATATCCCGTTGGGGGAACACATCTTATTTAGTAATTTTTAAGTATTGGTTTTTTGCAGTTTTGCTCATCTCCAAATATATGGTTCATTTCTGGCCTAAACCGTAGTACGTTTTGATACTGGTGGAGTTTTTTTATGTAACGGAGTCATCTGGATTCAGTGTGGATCTTATTTTTACCTGGTACCCATTAATATTATAGAGGGCAGCGCCGTTTATGGTCTCATTTTACTTATCTATTATGCAATTAGACCCTTAGGGGTACTAATTAGAGATAGGCAGCAGCTCTTACTTTGTCCTAAGCGCGGATTTATTTTTTTATATCAGGAGTAGAATCAGGATGCAGAATCACAGGTCAGGTTACAATTATTTTCCTTGAGTTTAGGTTCACTTTAAGGGGGTAAATAATTTATCAAAATTGAATAACGATGGTGTACAGATTAACAAATAGCTTGGTGGATCTTTGGAGCCATCACTATACTAGTAATAGTTGTGTGGTGTATGGCAAAGCATGGCCTCTTTTTGCTCCATTGTAGTGAGTGACATAGGTTTCCAGTTATAAGTAGGGTATTACAAGCGAACTAATACATGTTATGTCCCTCCAGACTGCTGAGGAGATTTAGTTATTGAAAATGATAACTCCATGAAATAATATTAAAATGAATAATGCCAAAAAGTTAACCTTTGGATCTATTTATGAAAGATACATAAAATCCATAAAAGGCTGACATGTCACTTTCAGAGAAAGCTTTTCCTTGTCTGTTCAGAGTTAGCATTTGATGTAAGGGAGCTCAGTGTCAACACAGGGAAATCAAAGAAATGCATTTATTTTATGACGAATATAGCACAGAAAGCTTATCTTTCTTTTGGGTAGTGAAAAGGATCAAAACATGGAAAAGTTTCAGATGACCCTGTATGACATCCTTCAGTAAGGATCAGGCCATGATAGTGATAAGTGTTGCAGAACACAACATCAGACACAGGGATTAACAAGAAGAGAGACAATCCAATTTTACTGTCCACTGCGAGACATCAACTTCCTAAGACGGTCCTTGAGGGATGCGTTTCAACGAGAAAACCCCCGATTAAGAAAAACTAAAGAGACAGAAAATAATCTTGTGGGCTGTAAACAGAAAGATAGGACCATTGATCAATGGTAAACTCTTATGGGAAATTGAACAGGGATTGCAACTCTTAAGGTATAGGTACGCAAATGTAAAAAGTGTGTATGATATTAAGAGTTATACCTGGTTAATGAACATTGACCAGAGCTTCAAAAAAATTTACAAGGTTTACTTTCCTAAATTAAAGAGACCTTGTTGCCACACCATTCATTCAAAAATCTTCTCATAAGATTACCGTATGTGCATTTATAATAGTTTATGTAGTACTGTGATGAGTAGAAGGTCGCACATCAATGCTGTCACTGGATAAAACGTTGTTCAGCCACAACCAGCCAGTAACGAGTTTCCACCTAGGAACTGCCACCTCTGATTTGTTTCACCCCGATGGGCTTAATCAAAGAGTTTGGGGTGGTCAGGGGAACCTCCTTATATATACCAGTCAATAAAAAACATTTTGACCAACCTTAGGTTTTCTTAAAGGGGCAGACTTGTTAAGCTCTCTCCTCTATCCACCTAAAGCATTCTGGCATAACTTAAACTACAGATAATATCCAATTCATTTACCAAAAATGTTTACATTCACAAAGCTAGTAAGGTATATTAGTATGAGATGTAACAGAAATCTATATGTACCCCATGTCTATGTGTTTTTACCTGTGTGTATATAGCTCCATGATCTAAATGTAAGCCTACAGTGAGGGAAAAAAGTATTTGATCCCCTGCTGATTTTGTACGTTTGCCCACTGACAAAGAAATGATCAGTCTATAACTTTAATGGTAGGTTTATTTTAACTGTGAGAGATAGAATAACAACAAAAAACCCAATCATTCCTGAACAAATTCCCAGCAGATACCAACGAAACTCTTGAGTCCCCAGTCACCCCAACAGAATGGGAACAAGCAGTAAAACAACTAAAACCTGGCAAGAGTCCAGGCCCAGATGGGCTATCCGCGGTATATTACAAATTTTTTGCAGAGACACTACAGTCCCCCATTTCTCAACGCTTTCAACTCCCTATCCCCTTCAAATCCCCTTACACACGGGTTACTAGATGCCCACATAAGAGTCATCCCCAAAGAAGGAAAGGACCCCACAAACACTGGGAACTACAGATCGATCTCGTTACTCAACGTGGACATCAAAATTTTCTCCAAGATATTAGCAAATGGACTCCAGACCAAGTATGCTTTGTTCCTGGACGAGAGGCCACGAACAACACCATTAAGGCTATCAACCTATACCACCTAATGACACAAACCATTAAAAAGGGCTTCTTCCTGTCCTTAGAAGCGGAGAAGGCGTTTGACAGAGTAGCGTGGGACTACATGGAAGCAGTCCTACAAACTATTGGCTTGGGCCCTCGCATGATCAACTTCATTCTGTCTTTATATTCCAACCCATCAGCCAAAGTAAGAGTCAACAATACTCTGTCAGACGCCTTCACTATCTGTAATGGAAAGAGACAGGGCTGCCCCGTCTCCTATCCTTTTTATTCTTACGCTGAACCTTTCCTCCAAAGGTTACGACTCAACCCAGACACTAAGGGAATCCGAACTACTAATAAAGAATATAAATACGCTGCCTTTGTGGATGATGTATTACTATTTCTCACGGAACCCCTGACCACTATACCTATACTCTTAGCAGAATTCCAACATTTCCAACTAATGTCTAACCTCAAGATCAATTTCTCAAAATCTTTTGCCCTCAACATATCCCTCCCACAACATTTAGTGGACCAATGTAAAGAAAATTTCCCATTTCACTGGAAAAATAATTCAATCACTTATTTGGGTATACAACTTCTCTCCAAACTCTCCGACCTGTACATGAAAAATCACTTGTCTCTCCTAAATAAACTAACCACTGACCTCAAAAATTGGAACAAACCAATATTCTCGTGGTTTGGTAGGCCGGGGATCTTGAAGATGAATGAGCTGCCGAGACTGTTATACATCTTACAAACGATCCCGATCCATGTCCCACCAGTCTTTTTTAATGCATACAAAAATATATGCTCCAGATTCCTTTGGGGAGATCAGAGACCTAGAATCAGCTTTAAACAACTCACCCGACCAAAACGACTAGAGGGGATAGGTCACCCAGACCTCCAAAATTACTACACAGCAGTACATCGCTCCAGAACTGTAGACTGGAATGTCCACTCCTGCTACAAAGATTGGGTCCACTTAGAAGCATCTCTCACTACCCTTCCTGTGCCAACTCGGTTACACCCACTGATTGGACCCACCTTACATTGCTTCAGGAAGTTTGCACCCAAACTACCATATCCTCCATCCCAGGACCACTAACTTCAGTAAAAATTAACCCTGACTTCCCCCCAGGGATGTATCACCATTTTCTCACAGATAACTGGTCACAAGATCAAACCCGAACCCACCAATTCTTTCATAAAGGAAAACTCCTCACTGCCTGCCACCTTGCCAACCACATGGAAAAACCACCTATCCCCCTTGGACATACTTGTTGATTACTCACTACCTAAAATCATTAGACAAACTCGCAATGCTCGAGACAACTCACCCCCTTCGAAAGGCTCTGCACCCAAAAATCTCCCCAACAGCATCTTATAGCCACCACACACAACCTCCTTTTCACTGACCTGTGGCCCAGCGCAAGCACTGCCTGCAAATGTTGGGAAGAAGATCTACCCCTCTCGCTTTCAGATGAGAATTGGGAACAAATCTTTTTAACCATCAATAAAGGATCAAGAAATGTTACCACACAGCAAAACGGATATAAAATCCAATATAAAACAATCTAGGTGGTACCGCACACCAGCCCTGCTTAACAGATTCTACCGTACTACACTACATACTACACATATGTGCTGGAGATGGCAAAAAGACAAAGGCACCCTACTACATATCTGGTGGACCTGCGCCCCTCTACAAACATTTTGGAAAGAAGTATGCCGCATCACCTCCCAGGAGTTAAATTTATACCCAGCCCAATTCCTCCTTCACCACTCTCCCCTACTGCATAACTCCTACCACAATTCCTTGGCAATGCAGATGATTAATGCAGCAAAACAATGCATCCCCCTGCTCTGGAGCTCTTCTCAGATACCCACAATCAAAGACTGGTTTAACAGGATATGTAAAGTTGCTGAAATGGAAGAACTGATCCACATTTCACGCGACACCCCATCAATATTCAGCAAAAAATGGGCATGCTGCTTACACTTTCAGACGACACTTGTGTACTCAAACATACTCAATTCACTCACAAGGAGATTGTGAAAGCCATGAAAATCCTATCTACCCCCACCCCCAGGAGGAAAAAAAAAAACAATTCAAATCCTACATTACCTGTCACCCCTCGCCCCTTAAGGCCCGACCCCCTCCAAGGCACACTGGAATTACAACAGGAATTCCCTGCATTCCTTTTAAGCCTGAGGAGGGCAGTCAGAAACTGACACTCCTCATCTCCTCCCCCCCCTTTTTCCCCCTCTCTTCTTCTCCCCCCCCCCATCCCCCCACACTCCCCTTCTCTCCTCCCTTCCTCCTCGCCGCTCCGATTCACCCCCTCCACACCCTACTATGGTTTCCAGCTCAATCACACACATACTCTCACCATGACTTCACTTCACATACTCCCCAGCTACGCCATGTAAGGACCAAACATGGGCTTAACGCACAGTGATCCCTTCACTACTACTATTCGTAACTCCCTCCAGATATGGTCACACTGTGCCCACGTTTTTTACTCTAGATACCTTCCCTTCCCCGCTATTTGTCTGAGAACCTTAGCAGTAGTCACATTCTATAAGGGTCCCTGTCTTTGATACAGCTTAACAAAGAAATGTAGACCATATTGAATGGAACAGTAGGTCTAGATCCACTATGTGAAGGTTTATGCTGAAGTGGAAAAAATAAAAAAAATTTTTTTTTTGCTCTTGTATTACAATTTTGTTGTTCCAATACTTGGCTATGTACAACAGTTGATCGAGACTTCTGTAAATGTTTTCTTTTCCTAAAATATTTTTTTTTCTTGGAAAATACACAAAACTAAAAAAAAAATTAATAACAATAAAAAATCCAGAAAATGCATTTCAAATAAGTTATCAATTGATTAGCATTTTAATGAGTGAAAAAAAGTATTTGACCCCTTTGCAAAACATGACTTAGTACTTGGTGGCAAGACCCTTGTTGGGAATCATAAAGGTCAGATGTTTCTTGTAGTTGGCCACCAGGTTTGCACACATCTCAGGAGGGATTTTGTCCCACTACTCTTTGAAGATCTTCTCTAAGTCATTAAGGTTTTGAGGCTGACATTTGGTAACTCGAACCTTCAGCTCCCTCCACATATTTGCTATGGGATTAAGGTCTGGAGACTGGCTAGGCCACTCCAGGACCTTAATGTGCTTCTTCTTGAGCAACTCCTTTGTTGCTGTGTGTTTTGGGTCATTGTCATCCACAACCGATTTTCAATGCCATGACTGAGAGAAGGCGGTTCTCACCCAAGATTTGATGGTACATGGCCCCGTCCATCACCCCTTTGATGCAGTGAAGTTGTCCTGTCCCCTTAGCAGAAAAACACCCCCAAAGCATAATTTTTCAACCTCCATTTTTTACAGTGGGGATGATGTTCTTGGGGTCATAGGCAGCATTCCTCCTCCTCCAAAAACAGTGAGTTGAGTTGATGCCAAAGAGCTTGATTTTGGTCTCATCTGACCACAACACTTTCACTCAGTTCTCCTCTGAATCATTCAGATGTTGATTAGCATTCTTCAGACAGGCCTGTACATGTGCTTTTGTGAGCAGGGGGACTTTGAGGTCACTGTAGGATTTCAGTCCTTCGTGGCATAGTGTGTTACCAATTGTTTTCTTGGTGACTATGGTCCCAGCTGCCTTGGTGACAAGATGCTCCCATGTAGTTCTAGGCTGATTCCTCACCGTTCTCAGGATCATTGAAACTCCACGAGGTGAGATCTTGCATGGAACTAGAATGAGATCTTGGAACTAGAAAACAATATGCTATGCATAGAAAAAAAGAGGTTTCCAACCCCATGTTGATTGAAACTAATATTGGTGAATAGTTTATGCATATCATTTATCTGTAAATGCCCCCTTGTGACGACATCTAAAAGCCCTAAGATTCAAGCTGAGCACTGCAATCTTGGATGCGTTGTCAGTAGCCCCAGCAGATTCAGAGAAGTCTCCCAAATTACGCTCTTCTATATTATTCCCCTTCACTCCTCCCCTGGCAGCTACATACTATATACAGTATTAGTTATGTAGGGAGGTTAGGGTAAAGAAATCAAAATCGTTTCATGGTCCTACTACAGGTACAAACAACACAAAATATACACATGTGTGATATGGCTGTAGACATCAGGAGTAGGAGAATATATTTCAGAGGTTCTTTTGGTGATGGGCCATGGTAATAGCAAAAAATATTCCTGTACATTTTTTTAAATATTTTTTTTACTATTTGGGCCAGTTTAATTTGATAATAATAAAAAATAAATCAGGAGATATACATTAACATTTATCAACAAATGAGGGCCCAATATGTCATAAAAACAAGGTATAATTCACCTGGACACACTAATGCCTCGTACACACGATCGGATTTTCCGCCAACAAAACCGTGGAATTTTGTCTGAAGGGTGTTGGCTCAAACTTGTCTTGCATACACACTCACACAAATGTTGTCCAACAATTGTGAATGTAGGGACTTACTAGACGTACTATGTGGTTTTTCAGCTCTTTAGCACCACCCTTTGGGCTCCTTCTGCTAATTTCGTGTTAGTAGAAGTTTGGTGAGTGTTGGTTCGTGCTTTTCTTTTTGCGCTTTTAATTTCATGCTTTTCAGTTCATTTGGCCTTGGAGTTATTGCTTTGACATTTTTTTTTTCGGTTGAATAATGATTTGATTTGGTATATTTGGTATATTTTCTATATTTTTGGATGCACTTTTTGGTTAAGTTCTATTGGCAGATAGTATGTCTATTTTTTTTTTTTTTAACCACCTAAGGACCGAGCCTCTTTCTGAGATTTACAAGTTAAAAACATTTTTTTTTTGCTAGAAAATTACTTAGAACCCCAAACATTATACATTTTTTTCTAACACCCTAGAGAATAAAATGACGGTCGTTGCGATACTTTCTGTCACATCGTATTTGCGCAGCTGTCTTACAAGCGCACTTTTTTTGGAAAAAATACACTTTTTTGACAAGAGACAACAGTAAAGTTAGTCCAATTTTTTTTATATTGTGAAAGATAATGTTACACTGAGTAAATTGATACCCAACATGTCACGCTTCAAAATTGCGCCCGCTCGTGGAATGGCGACAAACTTTTACCCTTAAAAATCTCCATAGGCGATGTTTAAAAAATTCTACAGGTTGCATGTTTTAAGTTACAGAGGAGATATAGGGCTAGAATTATTGCTCTTGCTCTACCGATCGCGGCGATACCTCACATGTGTGGTTTGAACACCATTTTCATATGCGTTCACGTATGCGTTCGCTTCTCCATGCAAGCTCGTCGGGACAGGGCGCGTTTAAAAAATTTTTTTTTTTCTTATTTATTTCACCTTTTATTTTTTATTTTTACACTGTGTAAACATCCCTTGTAATAGAAAAAAGCATGACAGGACCTCTTAAATATGAGATCAGGGCTCAAAAAGACCTCAGATCTCATATTTACATTAAAATGCAATAAAAAAAAATAATTTTGTCATTTAAAAAAATCATTAAAAAAAAATGGCCCTTTAAGAGCTGTGGGCAGAAGTGACCTTTTGACGTCGCTTCCGCCCAGCAATTGTATGGATCCGGGTGGGGGCCATCTTCCCCCTTCTCTTTTCATACCCAGCTAGTGACAGGACGTGATTGCCTCCGCCTCTGCCTGTGGCTCCGGTAAGCTGCGGAGGACACCGATAAAAGTGATCTTGCAGCGAATCCGCCGCAGAGACCACTTTTATCTTGTAGCGGAGCGCCCGCTGAAGAAGAGGATATCGGGGTTATGGCAGCTAGCTGCTGCCATAACATCAATATCCTCCTTCAAACAACTGATGTAAAACTGCGGCGGGCGGTTAATGCACAATAAAAAAATTGTGGAGAATAATACTTGGCTATGTGTTTTACTTCAAATGACAGTTTGGGAGTGGGCAGTTACATTTTAAAATATACAATGTAACATTGACAAGGGACACCAACATAGTTGTATCTTTGATCTTATAAATTGCGGGATAATGGTGTTGTGGTAACTTGCCCAAATAAAAAAAAATAAACATAATAATATTATTATTCTTATCACTAGAAAAGAAAAGCCTTTGAAAATTTGTTTGCAATAACTCCATCAGTATCACCAGCAAAGCAGCTTCATTATTATCCCATTAAAGAAGAAGAGAATGTGCGCTGTATTTGGAGATTTCATAATTTGCCGCATCACGAATGTTAATTCTCCATTACGAATGCTAGTTTACAAGACCGACCGCTTCTGGCTCGTCCTTGCTTCCAAGCATGCGTGTTTGTACTTTGGACTTTTGTCCGACGGACTTGTGTACACACGATCGGGAAATCCGACAACACACATTTGTTGGCAGAAAATTTGAAGACATGCTAGCCAGCATTTGTTGGCGGAAAGTCCGACAACAATTGTCCGATGGAGCATACTCACGGCCAGATTTTCCGCCAACAGCCTGACATCCAAAATTTCCCGTCGGAAAATCAGATTGTGTGTACGAGGCTTAAGTGTACAGTTTTACTAACACAAGCAAACCCTAATGTGTGTCTGGAGATCTGCTATAAGATGCTGCAAGTAACTGTATAGGGAGCTGCCTGTGAGACAGTTTCCTATTGAGCAGTCAGGGAGGCATGTTAGAGCCGCTTAGTGCTTTAAACTGTAATGTAATGTCACTGCTTGCATATAGGAGCTGTCAAAACTCGGGGCTGATGTCGGTGGGGGTGCGCGGGACCAAACAACTAGCCTATCAAATACGCTGATGTCGAGGGCTGGGTGGGCCGCTCCGTGTATGTGGCTCCGCCCCCCTTTATATCAGCTATTAAACACCAGCCAATGATTGGGCTGCTTAAGAAAGGGGGCGGGGCCATATACACGGAGCAGCCTGCCCAGCCCCTATTCCTTTGGCTGGTGTTTGATAGCTGATAGAAAAGGGCGGAGCCACATACTCGGAGCGGCCCGCCCAGCCCCTATCCCATTGGCTTGTGTTTGATAGGCTAGCTGTTCTGTCCCACCCACCCCCGACATCAACTCCAAGTTCTGACAGCTCCTATCTGCAAGCAGTGACATTACATTACAATCTCACGCACTGAGCGGCTCTTACATGCCTAGCTGACTGCTCAATGGGAAACTTCCCCTCTCCTAGATCAGTGCCAATCGGTGCCGCCTATCATTGTCCATCAGTGCCACCTATCATTGCCAACCAATGACACCTATCAGTGCCACCAATCAGTGCCACCTGTCAGTGCCAATCAGTGCCCACCAGTGCCACCTGTCAGTGCCCATCAGTGCCACATGTCAGTGCCAATCAGTGCCCACCAGTGCCACCTGACAGTGCCCACCAGTGCACATGTCAGTGCCACCTGTCAGTGCCAACCAATGCCACCTATCAGAGACAATCCGTGCCACCTGTCAGTGCTAATCAGTGCTGCCAGTCAGCCCATCAGTGCTGTCTATCAGTGCTGCCTATCAGTACCCATCAGTTTTGCCTATCAGTGCCAATGAGTGCCCATCAGTGTTGCCAATGAGTGCCCATAAGTGCCACCTATCAGTGCCAACCAATGCCATAAATCAGTGCCCATCAGTGCTGCCTATCAGTGCCCACCTGTGCTGCCAATCAGTGAAGCCTATTACTGCCAACCAATGCCACCTATCAGTGCCAATCAGTGCTGCCTATCAGTGCCAATCAGTGCTGCCTATCAGTGCCAATCAGTGCTTCCAATCAGTGCCAATCAGTGCTGCCTATCAGTGCTTCCAATCAGTGCCCATCAGTGTTGCCTATCAGTGCCCATCAGTGCTGCCAATCAATGTTGCCTAGCAGTGCCATCTATCAGTGACCATCAGTGCTGTCAGTGCTGCCAATCAGTGCTGCCTATCAGTGCCCATGAGTGCTGCCTATCAGTGCTTCCAATCAGTGCACTGAGTGCAGGGATGGGCAGTTGAACTCAGCAGCTAGGCATATTGTCTATGGGGGCCGGCCTGGTGGGCACAACTGAAATCTGTCTGTTTATTAATGCCACATGTCGATCTTTAGTATAATACGTAATCACCACACTACTATTTACAATGAACTACTGGAGGTATATTAAAAAAGTGTCAGTAAAAGGCCTGCCGCTAAGCACTGTTATGTGTTCCCACACCACAAAAAAAAGTGCAGCGCTAACTTACTAATCAATAACTTAAAGCGGAGTTCCACACAAAAATGGAACTTCCGCTTTTCGGACCCTCCCCCCTCCGGTGTCACATTGGACACCTTTCAGGGGGGAGGGGGGTGCAGATACCTGTCTAAGACAGGTATTTGCATCCACTTCCGGCATAGACTCCCACGGGAGTCTATGCCTCTTCCTGTCCCTCCGCGCTGTCTCCTGGAAACACACAGGTCCCAGGAGATAGCGGGGACCAGTTACAATGCGCAGCGCGACTCGCGCTTGCGCAGTAGGGAACTGGGAAGTGAAGCCGCAACGCTTCACTTCCTGATTCCCTCACCTAGGATGGCGGCGGCAGCTGCCGAGAATCGAGCGGGTTATCGGCGTCGGCGGCCGACATCGCTGGACCCTGGGACAGGTAAGTGGCCCATTTATTAAAAGTCAGCAGCTGCAGTATTTGTAGCTGCTGGCTTTTATATTTTTTTTTTTTTAGGTGGATTTAGGTGGACTCCCTCTTTAACAATAATTTGTGGAATCCTCTAATGTATGGAAATCTCAATAAACGTCAATATTACCACAATACTGGTGATATGTAACATCACATATAATACACATCAAACTGAAAAAATAAATAAAAAATTAAACTTAGCAGGGATGGTGGAATCCCCTCCTATAGATATTTGCCATACAGATTAACTACAAGTGTGATAATTCCAGTGATATCTGATTTCACATGTAATACACGTCAAAATGATAATAAGACATTTTTTCACTCATCCATGTCCATAAAGACATGATGAGTGAGTTTGGGGTGGAGGAACTTGACTGGCCTCTCACATTAAAGTGGAGACTTGCAAGCCAGGCCTTCTCATCCAACATCAGTGCCTGACCTCACAAATGCTCTTCTGGAAGAATGGTCAAACATTCCCATAGACACACTCCTAAACCTTGTGGACAGCCTTCCCAGAAGAGTTGAAGCTGTTATAGCCGCAAAGGGAGGGCCAACTCAACCTACAGACTTATGCTGGCCATAGACGGTTCGAATTCGTAAGAATTTTCTTTTGAAAATCGTATGAAAGAATTTTCGTACGAATTTCGCACCATTAGTGGGCTGCAACAATGGCAATCAAATTTGAGGAATCGGACATGTTGGAAATTTTTAGAAAAATGAATGATTTTTTAATCAATGATGGGAGAATCGTGCGAGAAATGTAACAAGAAAAGAAAATTACGGAGAGAAAAGAAGATTCCCAGCCACGAAAATTCTTTTCTGTAGCAGCATGCGGTGAAATTGAAGGCTTGGTCGGCCGAATTCGAAAATCAGAGGTGGCACCATTGATCACAAAAAAAAAAAAACGAACTTTCTGATTTTGAAAAGAAAATTTGTGTATATATACCCCGAACTCACTCATCCATGTCTTTACGGACCTTGCTTTGTGCACTGGTCCAATACATTTGGTGGAGGGGGGATTATGGTGTGGGGTTGTTTTCAGGGGTTGGACTTGGCCCCCTAGTTCCAGTGAAGGGAACTCTTAAGACATCAGCCTACCAAGACATTTTGGACAATTTCATGCTCCCAACATTGTGGGAACAGTTTGGGGACGGCCCCTTCTGTTCTAACATGACTGCACACCAGTGCACAAAGCAAGGTCCATAAAGACATGGACTGAGCAAGGGTGGTGGAAAATAAACTTCAAGCGCAAAAATTCACATTATAATAGTAACTAAAACATATAAAATAACAATAATATAAATAAAAAAATAAAAATCTAAAGAATAAAAATTCCAGAGTGCTATAATGGTGTGAACCTCCCAACTAAAAGTTGTTGCACTTGAAGTTAATTTGTATTGCAATTATCTGTAGAGGGGTTTCCACCATCCCTGCTAAGTTAAAAAAAAAAAATGTCTTCTTATCATTTTGATGTGTATTACATGTGAAATCACATATCACTGAAATGATCACACTTGTAGTTAATCTGTATGGCAAATATCTATAGGAGGGGTTTCCACCGACCCTGCTAAGTTTCATTTTTTATTTATTTTTCACTTTGATGTGTATTATATGTGATGTTACATATCACCGGTATTGTGGTAATATTGATGTTTATTGAGATTTCCATCACATTAGAGAGTTCCACAATTATTGTTAAGTTATTGATTAGTAAGTTAGCGCTGCACTTTTCTTTTGTGGTGTGGGAACACATAACAGTGCTTAGCGCAGACCTTTTACTGACACTTTTTAAATTTACTTCTCCAGTAGTTTATTGTAAATAGTAGTGCGGTGATTACGTATTATACTAAAGATCGACATGTGGCATTAATAAACAGACAGATTTCAGTTGTGCCCCACCAGGCCAGCCCTCATAGACAATGTGCCTAGCTGCTGAGTTCAACTGCCCATCCCTGCACTCAGTGCACTGATTGGAAGCCTGATAGGCAGCACTCATAGGCACTGATAGGTGACACTGATTGGCAAGCACTGATTGGCACTGATAGGCAGCACTGATTGGCACTGATAGGTGGCATTGGTTGGCACTAATCGGCTTCACTGATTGGAAGCACTGATAGGCAGCACTCATAGGCACTGATAGGTGACACTGATTAGCAGCACTCATGGGCACTGATAGGCAGCACTGATTGGCAGCACTGATAGGCACTGCATGGTGGCACTGATAGGTGGCACTGATTGGCACTAATTGGCAGCACTGATTGGCACTGATAGCCAGCACTGATGGGCAGCACTGATGGGCACTGATATGCAGCACTGATAGGTGGCACTGATGGGCATTGATAGGCAGCACTGATGGGCACTGATAGGCTGCACCGATAGGCAGCACTGATGGGCACTGATTGTCACTGATAGATGGCACTGCTAGGCAACACTAATTGGCAGCACTGATGGGCACTGATAGGCAACACTGATGGGCACTGATAGGTGGCACTGATTGGAAGCACTGATAGGCAGCACTGATTGGCACTGATTGGAAGCACTGATTGGCACTGATAGGCAGCACTAATTGGCACTGATAGGCAGCACTGATTGGCACTGATAGGTGGCATTGGTTGGCAATAACAGGCTTCACTGATTGGCAGCACAGGTGTGCAATGATAGGCAGCACTGATGGGCACTGATTTATGGCATTGGTTGGCACTGATAGGTGGCACTGATGGGCACTCATTGGCAACACTGATGGGCACTGATAGGCAAAACTGATGGGTACTGATAGGCAGCACTGATAGACAGCACTGATGGGCTGACTGGCAGCACTGATTAGCACTGTCAGGTGGCATGGATTGTCTCTGATAGGTGGCATTGGTTGGCACTGACAGGTGGCACTGATGGGCACTGGTGGGCACTGATTGGCACTGACAGGTGGCACTGATGAGCAATGATTGGCACTGACAGGTGGCACTGATGGGCACTGACAGGTGGCAATGGTGGGCACTGATTGGCACTGGCAGGTGCACTGATTGATGGCACTGATAGGTGGCATTGGTTGGCAATGATAGGTGGCACTGATGGACATTGATAGCGGCACCGATTGGCACTGATCTAGGAGAGGGGAAGTTTCCCATTGCACAGTCAGTTAGGCATGTAAGAGCCGCTCAGTGCATGAAAGTGTAATGTAATGTCACTGCTTGCAGATAGGAGCTGTCAGAACTTGGAGTTAATGTCGGGGGTGGGTGGACAGAACAGCTAGCCTATCAAACACAAGCCAATGGGATAGGGCTGGGCAGGCTGCTCCGTGTATATGGCCCCGCCCCCTTTCTTAAGCAGCCCAATCATTGGCTGGTGATTAATTGCTGATATAAAGGGGGCAGAGCCACATACACGGAGCGGCCACCCAGCCTCGACATCAGTGTGTTTGATAGGCTAGCTGTTTGGTCCCGCCCACCCCACAATCAGCCCGAGTTTTTGACAGCTCCTATCTGCAAGCAGTGACATTACATTACAGTTTAAAGCACTAAGCGGCTCTTACATGCCTCCCTGACTGCTCAATGGGAAACTGTCTCACAGGCAGCTCCCTATACAGTCTCTTGCAGCATCTTATAGCAGATGTCCAGACACACATTAGGGTGTGCCCCGGCACACCCTGTGCGCACGCCTATGTATATATATATATATATATATATATATATATATATATATACGCATGTGTGTTTGAGCTTTGGGGTGCACACCCTAATGCAATAGGCTGCGCACGCCTATGAACAGGAGATTTGCATCATGAATGTGCAGCTGATAAATCTGCAGCAAATGAGGAATCAATATCTCTGAGGAATGTTTCTAAACACCTTGTTAAATCTATGCATGAAGAATTAAGGCAGTTCTGAAGGCAAAGGGGGGTCTAACCTGGTACTAGCAAGGTGTACCCTATAAAGTGTATATACAGGTGTATCTAAAAAAATTAGAATATCATCAAAAAGTTAAATTATTTCAGTAATTCAGTTCAAAAGTGAAACTCATCTATTATATAGATTGATTACACACACAGTGATATATTTCAAGCATTTCTTTCTTTTAATTTTGATGATTATAGCTTATATAAACCCAAAATTCAGTATTAGAATTTTGTAAAAAAAAAGTTCAATATTGTAGACTCATGGTGTCACACTCTAATTAGGTACAAAACTCAAAACGCCTGTAGAGGTTTCCTGACCCTTTAAGCCTCGGGACCATTTGGCTGGCCAAAGACAGAGCACTTTTTGCGATTCGGCACTGCTTCGCTTTAACTGACAATTGAACGGTGTGTGACGTGACTCCCAAACAAAATTGACGTCCTTTCTTCCCCACAAATAGAGCTTTCTTTTGGTGGTATTGATCACCTCTGCGTTTTATATTTTTCGCGCTATAAACAAAAAAATAGCGTCAATTTTAAACAAAACGCATTATTTTTTACTTTTTGCTATAATAAATATCCCCAAAAAATATATAAAAAAACATTTTTTTCCTCAGTTTAGGCCATATGTA